>NW_022148687.1:0-9179 GCF_901933205.1 Camarhynchus parvulus | reverse complement strand
TTAAAAGGTATTATTTTCTCCTTATTTATATTATATTTTAATTTAATTTAATTTAATTTAATTTCACCTTATTTAATAAAATTTATTTCATTATTATTTATATAGATTTATTTTATTTTATTTCATCTTACTTTTTACTTTATTTTACTTTATTTGACTTTATTTTATTAAAATTCATTATTTTATCATTATTTCTATTTTGATTTAATTTATTAAAATTTCTTTTTATTATTATTATTTGTGTTATTTTAAATATTAATTTAATTTAATTTAATTTAATTTTTTTAAATTTTAGATTAATTTTAAATTCTTAATTTAAATTTTTTTATTATTATTTATATTATTACTTTTTTAAAGGAATAAAATGAAAATGAAAAATAAAATTAAAGTGAAATGAATTAATAAATTAAAATAAAAAGAAATTAAAATTAGTAGAAATGAAATTAAAATTGAAAGTAAAAGAAAAGGAAAGGAAAGGAAAGAATAAAATAAAAGGAAATAAAATGAAATGAAATGAAATAAAATAAAATAAAATATAAAATAAAATTAAATAAAATAAACAAAATGAAATGAAATGAAATGAAATGAAATGAAATAAAATAAACAAAACAAAATGAAATATAATAAAATATAAAATAAAATAAACAAAATGAAACGAAATGAAATGAAATGAAATAAAATAAAATAAAATAAAATAAAATAAAATGAAATGAAATGAAATAAAATAAAATAAAATAAAATAAAATAAAATAAAATGAAATAAAATGAAATGAAATGAAATAAAATAAAATAAAATGTGATTAAAAATAAATATCAGAAAAGAAAGGAAATAAAAGCAAAAATGAACGCAGTAAAACTGAAATAAAATAGAAATAATGGGAAATAACCAGAATGAATTGAATTAATAATTTAAATTTTAAATGTCAAAAACCGGAATTAAATCAAATAAAAAAGTGGAAAAATAGAAATGGAAAAGAAAGGAAATGAAAATCAAAGTATGAAACGAGAAACGCGGCGAAACCGGAGGCGGGAAATGCAAATTCGGGGGAAAGAAGAATTAATGAATGCCGGGAAATGAAAGAATGAAGGAATTAAATGGAAAGAATGGGAATAAAACCCAATGAATTCAGGGAGCGGATTCAAATCCAGGCAATGAATCCAAACATCGAGAGAAAGGAAAGACACGTGGAAAAATTGAAAAAAAATGTTTTGATAATTTCAGTTTAATTTAATCAAAAATTAAAATAATTTACTTTTAAAAATTCAAGGGAAATCGATAGGAAATTAAATAATTCAAAATAAAATTTTATTGATTGAAAATAATTTTTAGAAATTTATAGATTTTTAATAATTGATAATATAAATGTATGAATGTATATTAATTGGAATAAATGGAATGAAGTGATATATTTTTATTAATTAATGAAGAAATTAATTTTTATTTATAAAATGTATCATTTTATATTCATTCAAATTTTATTTATAAAATATATCATTTTATATTCATTGAAATAAAAATTAAAAAAAAATTGCATATTTTTATTTATTGAAAAATATTTATAAGTTTAATAAATTTATAATATCTGTAATGAATAAAATTAATTTTTATATTTTTAATAATGAAAATTACAAAATTTTAATTAATAAAACGTATAAATTCATATTAATTCAAATTAATGCTATAAATTTATTTGTTTTAGGCAATTAAAAAATTTTGCAGATTTTTGTTTTAAAACTTTATGGCTTTTATTATTTGGGATTAAGAAAAGAAATTTATAGATTTTTATGAATTGAGAAAATTTATAAATTTTAATTGATAAAAAGAAATTTACCATACCTGAAGTTAATATAATACATTTATAGGTTTTTCTTAATTTAAAAATTTATACTTTTTAAATTATAGACTTATGTTAATTAAGATTAATCATAATTTTAAAATTTATATTAATTAAATATAAGTTTATATTACATTAAATTAAATTAGCGACACGGAACAAATCCAACTTAATCGCAATAAAACTGCAATTAACTCCAATTAAACAAACCAAACGCCAAAATATCAGTAAAACAGCGATAAAACCCCAAATAAATTAATTATAATTAAAAAATTAAATTAAAATAAACCCAAAACCGCAGTTTCCCGCCTCCCCTTCATCCGCGGGCGCTGATTGGTCGAGAGAAAAGGGCGGTGACCAATCAGCGCCGTGCGCGGGAAGAGCGCCCTTGGGGGGTAAATCTGCCTAGCGACGGCTTCTGATTGGTCCGGAGGAGACGGCGGGAGCCAATCAGAGGCAGGAAGCCCGAGACGCTGCCGCGGATTTCCTGAGGGAGCCCCCAAATCCTCCCGAAATCGCCCCAAAATCCCTTTTGGGACCCCCCAAATCCCCTCGGAACTCACAAATTCGCCCCAAAATATCTTCCGGGACCCCCAAAATACCCTCAGGTACCCCCAAATTTGCCCTAATTCCCCTCAGAGCCCCGAAATCCCTTCCAGGTCCCCAAAATCCCCTCAGGGACCCCAAATCGCCGCAAAATCCCCTCAAAGACCTCAAATCTCCCCAAAAATCCCTTCCAGGACCACAAAATCCCCTCCGAACCCCAAAATTCGTCCCCAAATCCCCTCAGAGACGCCAAATCCTTTCAGAATCCCCCAAATCTGCCCCAAATTCCCTCAGAGGCCCAAAAATTCCCCAAGAGGCCCCAAATCGGCACAAAATTACCTCAGAATCCCCAAATTTGGCCCAAAATCCCCTCAGAAACCCCAAAATCTCTTCCAGGACCCCAAAATCCCCTCAGAACCCCCAAATTCGCTCCAAAATCCCCTCAGAGTCCTCAAAATCACATCCAGGGCCCCAAATTACCCTCGGAGTTCCAAAATCGCCCCAAAAATTCCATCAGACACCCGAAATCGCTCCAAAATCCCCCAAATCCCTTCCAGGGCCCCGAAATCCCCTTCAGGACCCCTCAAAAATCCCAAAATTGCCCCAAATTCTCCCGGGGCTTTCAAAAATCCACGAATGCTCTTCCCAAAATCCCCCCCCAAAAAGCCCCAAATCCACCCAAAATCTCCCCCCACAAATCCTCCCCAAAAAAATCCATCAAAAAAACCCTAAATCCCCTCAAAATCCCCCAAAATCCCCCCAAAATCTCCGCCCCAAATCCCCCAAAAAATCCATCCAAAAAACCCCCTAAATCCTCTCAAAATCCCCCAAAATCCCCCCCCAAATCCACCCGGGACCCCCAAAATCTCCCCAAATCCCCTCAAACCCCCCCCCCCTCAAAAATCCTAAAATTCCCCCAGAAACCCCAAAATTTTCCCCCCAAAAAAAAATCCCAAAATCTCCCTCAAAATCCCAAAATTCCTCCCAAAAATTCCCCAAAATCCCCGAAATCCCCCAAAAAACAAATCCCCCAAATTCCCTCCAAAATGCCCCAAAAATCTCACAAATCCCCTCAAAATACCCCCTCAAAAATCCCAAAATCCCCCAAAATCCCAAAATCCCCCTAAAATCCCAAAATCCCCCCCAAAAATTCCCCAAAAATCCCCGAAATCCCCCAAAAACCAAAATCCCCCCAAATGCCCCAAAAATCTCACAGATCCCCTCAAAATCCCCCCTCAAAAATCCCAAAATCTCCCCAGAAACCCCAAAATTCCCCCCTAAAAAAATCCCCAAATCCCTCCCAAAATCCCCCCCAAAATTCCCCAAAAATCCCCGAAATCCCCAAAAACCAAATTCCCCCGAAATGCCCCAAAAAATCCCACAAATCTCCCCAAAATTTCCCCGGAACCCCCCAAAAATTCCCTAAAAATCCCAAAATGCCCCAAAATCCCCTCAGGCCGCCCCTCCCCCGGCGGTGACGTCACCGCCTGTCGCCACAGAACCCCCCCCCCCCCCCTCGTGACGTCATTTCCCGACCCCTCCCCCCCCGGCCATGGCTGAACCCGGAGGTGCGGAACGGACCCGAAACCGCGCGGATTCACCCCAAAATTAGCGCGGGAAAAAAACGGGGTTTGGCGGGAAAAACTGAGGGGGTTTGGCGGGAAAAAATGAGGGGGTTTGGCGGGAAAAAAAATGGGGGTTTGGCGGGAAAAAAATGAGGGGTTTGGCGGGAAAAAAATGGGGGTTTTGGGGGGCGAAAATTGAATTTTTTTGGGGAAAAAATCGGAATTTTGGGGCGGGAAAATGGGGTTTTTTTTCCGGGGGTTTTTGGGGGGAAAAATGGGATTTTGGGGGGGGTTATTTTATTTTAGTTTGTTTTATTTTGTTTTATTTTATTTTACTTTATTTTATTTTATTTTATTTTATTTTTTCAGTTATTCATTTTAAACGTGATTTTTAGGGGAAAAAAAAGGGATTTTGGGGGGGAAAAAATCCGAAATTTTGGGGGGAAACAAAAAAGGATTTTGGGGGGATTTTATTTTATTTTATTTTATTTTATTTTATTTTATTTTATTTTATTTTATTTTATTTTATTTTATTTTATCTATTCAGTTATTTATTTTAAAGGGGATTTTTAGGGGAAAAAAGGAGATTTTGGGGGGATTTTAAGGAATTTTGGGGGTAAAACCCCCGGATATGGGGGGGAATGTTTAAGGGGATTTTGGTGAAAAAAGGGGGATTTTGGGAAAAGCGGGAATTTGGGGAGAAAAAGGGGAGATTTTGGGGGGAAAAAGAGGAATTTTGGGGGGGAATGGGGATTTTTGGGGAAATTTGGGGGAAAAAATGACGTTTTTTGGGAGGGGGGAAATGGGTGGAAAAATCAGAATTTTGGGGGGAAAAAATGAAATTTTGGGGGGGTTTGGGGGAGGAAAAAATGGGGATTTTGAGGGGAAAATGGGGGATTTTGGGACAATGCAAGGATTTGGGGGGCAAAAAATCGGAATTTTTGGGAGAAAAATTGGAATTTTGGGGGGAAAAAGGGGGATTTTGGGCAAAAAAAAAAAAAGGGGATTTTAGGGAAAAAAACCCGGGATTTTGGGAGGGGTTAAGGGGGTTTGGGGGAAAAAATGCTGAATTTTTGGGGGGATTTTAGGGAATTTTGGGGGGGAAAAAACCCAGGATTTTGGGGTGGAAAATCTTGAGATTTTTTGGGGAAAAAAATGGAGATTTTGGGTCAGGGGAAATGGGGGATTTTGGGGACAATTTGGAATTTTTTGGGGGGATTTTTGGAGTTTTTTGGGCAATAATTTGGGGTGGTTTTTGGGAATAATTTAATTTTCCGGGGATGAATGTGATTTTGGGGTGGGTTTGTCATTTTTTGGGTGGGAATTTTGATGAATTTTTGGGAGATATGCGTAAATTTTGGGGGAAAAAGTGGCAATTTTGGGGTGAAAGGCGCCAATGCCGCTTATGGGGTGAATAATGACGGTTTTGGGGTGAAAAACGACAAATTTGGACAAATGATGGCAATTGTGGGGTGAATAATGGCAACTTTGGACAAATGACAATTTTGGGCTAAAACCCCAAATTTTGGAATAAAAGCACGAAATTTTGGGTTAAAACCCCCAAATTTTGGCCCAAACGCCCCAAATTTTGGGCTGAAACCCCCGAATTTCGGCCCAAAACCACCAAATTTTTGGGCTAAGACCCCCAAATTTTGGGCTAAAATCATCAAATTTGGGGCTAAACCCCCCAAATTTTGGGATAAAACCCCCAATTTTTGGCCCAAACCCCCCAAATTTTGGGCTGAAAACCCCGAATTTTGGGCCAAAACCACCAAATTTTGGGCTAAACCCCCCAAATTTTGGACTAAAACCCCCCAATTTTTGGGCTAAACCCCCCCGAATTTTGGACTAAACCATGAAATTTTGGGCTAAAATCATCGAATTTTGGGCTAAGACCCCCAAATTTTGGGGCTAAAACCCCGTGAATTTTGGGCCAAAACCACCCAAATTTTTGGACTAAAACCACCAAATTTTGGGCTAAACCCCCCAAATTTTGGGCTGAAACCACCGAATTTTGGACTAAACCATGAAATTTTGGGCTAAAATCATCAAATTTGGGGCTAAACCCCCCAAATTTTGGGCCAAAACCCCCAAATTTTGGGCTGAAACCCCCAAATTTTGGCCCAAAACCCCCAAATTTTTGGGCTAAACCCCCCATATTTTGGGTTAAAACCCCCAAATTTTGGGCTAAACCCCCCAAATTTTGCACTAAAACCCCCCAATTTTTGGGCTAAAACCCCCCGAATTTCCTCCCCCACTAATCTCTTTCTCTCTCTCTCTCCCCTCCCCCAGCCCCCGCCGCCCCCTCGCCCAGCCCCTCCCCCAGCCCCTCTCGGCAGCTGCCCCCCCGGCCCGCCCCCGGAGCTGCGGCTGATCCTGGAGGAGCTGCGGCAGCTGCAGCACCGGCAGCTCCTGCAGCTGCAGCTGACGCAGGAGATCTGCCGCCAGCTCCTGCTGCTGGGCGCGCTCCCGCCCGAAACGGCCCGCCGGGGCGCCCGCCGCCCGCCCCGCCCACGCGCCTGCGCGCCCCTGCCCCACGTTCCCCCTTGGCAAACGCCGGTTGGCGTCCACAAAGGGTCACGGGGCCAACGTGGACTTCGGCGGTTTTTCCACGCTGGTGGGGTCCGCGGTGCGTCTGGGCGTCAACGTTGGGGTCTTCGGCGCCGTTGGGGTCAACATTGGGTTCGTCGTCCACAAAGAGGTCAACGGGGTCAACGTTGGACTCGGCGTTGGGTTCTTCGTCATTGTTGGGGTCAACGTTGGGTTCGGCGTGGCATTGGGGTCGACGTTGGGGTCGTCGTCAACGTTGGGGTCAACGTTGGGTTCTTCGTCTACAAAGAAGTCAACGGGGCCAACGTTGGACTCAGCGTTGGGATCATCGGCGCCGTTGACGTCAACGTTGGGTTGTTCGTCAACGTTGGGGTCTTTGTCAACGTTGGGTTGTTCGTCATCGTTGGGGTCAACGTTGGGTTCTTCGTCTTCAAAGAGGTCAGTGGGGTCAACGTTGGACTCGGCGTTGGGTTCTTCGTCGCTGGGGTCAACGTTGGGTTCTTCATCATCGTTGGGGTCAACGTTGGGTTCTTCGGCATCGCTGGGGTCAACGTTGGGTTCGTCGGCATCGTTGGGGTCAACGTTGGGTTCGTCGGCGTCGTTGGGGCCGGTGTTGGGTTCAGCGCCACCAATGAAGTCAACGTTGGACTCGGCGTTGGGTTCGTCGGCGCCATTGGGGTCAACATTGGGTTCTACATCCTCAAAGAGGTCAATGGGGTCAACATTGGGCGCTTCGCCTTCAACGAGGCCAACATTGTGTTTTCGTCATCGTCGGGCCCACCGTTGGATTCGACGCCATCAATGAAGTCAACGTTGGGGTCAACGTTGGGTTCTTCGTCTTCATTGGGCCCGATCGTGGGGTCTTCGCCATCGGTGGGGTCAACGTTGGGTTCTTCATCTTCAGTGAGGTCAACGGGGCGACGCGTTGGGCCCAAGGTTGGGTTCTTCGTTGTTGACGGGGTCAACGGGGCCAACATTGGGTTCTTCATCCTCAACGGGGCCAACGTTGGGTTCTCCATCGTCAATGAAGTCAACGGCGCCAACATCGGCGTCAGTGTTGGGTTCTTTGTCTTCAATGAGGTCAACGGGGTCAACGTTGGAGTCAACGTTGGTTTCGTCGCCATCAATGGGGCCGACGTTGGGTCCGACATTGGGTTCTTCTTCAAGGTTGGGCCCAAAGTTGGGTCCTCCATCAACGTTGGGTTCCTCTTCAACGTTGACCGCACCGTTGGGTTCAACGTTGGGTTCTTCGTCAATGTTGGGTTCCTCTTCAACGTTGACGACACCGTTGGGTTCCTCGTTGGGTTCTTCATCAACGTTGGGCCCAACATTGAGTTCAACGCCATCGTTGGGCCCAACATTGGGTTCTTCATCAATGTTGGGTTCTCCTTCAACATTGACCACACCATTGGGTTCAACGTTGGGTTCTTCATCAACGTTGGGTTCCTCTTCAACGTTGACCACACCATTGGGTTCAACGTTGGGTTCTTCATCAATGTTGGGTTCCTCTTCAACGTTGGGCCCAAAGTTGGGTCCTCCATCAACGTTGGGTTCCTCTTCAACGTTGACCACACCATTGGGTTCCTCGTTGGTTTCTCCATCGCCGTCGGGTTCCTCTCCGCCGGGGGCCGCCGCGGGCGCCGTCTCCAGCGGGCGGCGCCGTTCGTGGCCACGCCCCCCGGGCGCACCCGCGGCGCCGGCGAGGCCACGCCCCCCGGGTGAGGGCAGGGGGCGGGGCTTGGGGGGTCTGAGGGGGATTTGGGGGGGAATTTTTGGGGATTTTGGATTTTTGGGGGGAAATTTTGGGAGGATTTGGGATTTTTGGGGAATTTGGGGGGAATTTGGGATTTTGGGGGAATTTTCAGGAAATTTTCAGGGATTTTGGATTTTTGGGGGACATTTTGGGAGGATTTAGGATTTTTGGGGGAATTTGGGCGTTCTGAGGGGGATTTGGGGATTTTTGAAGGGATTTTGGGGGGATTTGGGATTTTTTGGAGGAATTTTTGGGGGGGGGATCTCAGGAGGAATTTTGGGAAATCCTGAGAGGGAATTTTGGGTGGATTTGGGAATTTTTGGGGGAATTTTGGGGGGATTTAGGGGGTTCTGAGGTGGATTTGGGGATTTCTGGGGGGAATTTGGGGTGGATTTGGGGGATTTGGGATTTTTGAAGGCATTTTGGGGTTTTTTTTGGGGGGGATCCCAGGAGGATTTTTGGGAAACATTGAGAGGGTATTTTTGGGTGGAATTGGGAATTTTTGGGGGGGATTTTGGGTGGATTTGGGGGATTTGGGGTTTTTGGAGGGATTTTGGGGGAATTGGGAATTTTTGGGGGGAATTTTGGGGGGATTTGTGGGTTCTGAGGGGGATTTTGGGAATTTTTGGGGGGATTTGGGATTTTTGGAGAGAATTTTGGGTGGATTTGGGGTTTTGGGGGGCATTTTGGGGATTTTGGGGTCATTCGGGGTCATTGGGTCGCTCTTCTCCCCCCGCAGGTCCCCCCGGAAGTGGCCACGCCCCCTCCAGCTTCAGCCACGCCCACTCCACCCAACCCCGCCCCTCAAGACCGCCAACCGAGCTCCGCCCACTCCCCAAGCCACGCCCCCTTCCCCAAGCGCCGCCTCCTGTGCCACGAGGAGGAGGCCACGCCCCCCGCGGCAGGCCACGCCCCCTCAGCGCGTGGCCC
>NW_022148686.1:0-9180 GCF_901933205.1 Camarhynchus parvulus | reverse complement strand
GAGTTTGTTTGTGAGGAAAGGGCCGTTGTTTATGTTTGGGGACCATAGGCCCGGAGTGGCCGGTTTGCTCCTGAAAAACTGCTGATACGCTAGGATGCCTTCCCAGACCTGCTGGCACCAGTGCCAATCCTCGCTGGTTTGATAGTGCCAACGGAGTCCCACACCCGCCATCATGACTGTAGCTGGTGACTTTTTTCAGAGGGAAAGGTCCGCGAGCCATGTTTGGGGCCATAAGTCTCGAGTGGCCGGTTGGCTCCTGGATCCGTGACATACGCAGGGATGCCTCCCAGACTCAAGCTGGCACCAGTGCCAACTCGGGCCATTTTGATAGTGCCAACGGAGTCCCACAATCTGCCATCACGGACCGGGGCTATGCAGTTTTGTTTCAGAGGAAAGGCCCGCAGTTTATGTTTGGGGCCATAGGCCCGGAGAGGGCCGGGGGATACCCTCAGACCCAAGCTGGCACGGTGCCAACTTTCAGGCCGGGTTTGATAGTTACCAGCGGAGTCCCACAATCTGCCACCAAGGACCAGGGCTGGTGGTTTTGTTTTCAAGAGGGAAAGGCTTCGTTGTTTTATGTTTGGGGCCATAGGCGGTGGCAACTGGCTCCTGAAAATCACGACCACATGGGATGCCTCCCAGACCAAGCTGGCACGGTGCCAGCTCCCGGGCTGGTTTGATGGGTGCCAGGTCCCACAATCTGCCACCAAGGACCGGGGCTGGTGACTTTAGTTTAGGAGGGGAGGCCGTTGTTTATGTTTGGGGGCCTGTGCCCCGGTGCCCGCTGGCTCCTGAAAATCAAGCGATAACGGATGCCTCCCAGACCCTAGCTGCACCGTGCAACTCGAGGGCTGGTTTGATGATGTGCCCGGTATCCCACAATCTGCCATCAAGGACCGGGGCTGGTGAGTTTTTGTTTCAGAGGGAAAGGCTCGTTGTTTATGTTTGGGGGCCTGTGCCCCGGTGAGACCTCATGAAAATCCAGGCGATGCGCGGATGCTTCCCAGACCCAAGCTGGCACTTTCGAGTGCTAACTTCGGGCTGGTATGATGGTGCAGCGAGTCTCATAATCTGCCATAAGGACCGGGGCTGGTGAGTTTTTGTTTTCAGAGGGAAAGACCCGTTGTTTATGTTTGGGGCCCATAGCCCGGAGTGGCGGCTGGCTCCCTGAAAATCCAGCGATCACGTGGGATGCCTCCCAGACCCAAGCTGGCACCAGTGCCAACTTCGGGCTGGTTTGATAGTGCCAGTGGAGTCCCACAATCCTGCCATCAAGGACCGGGGCTGGTGACTTTTGTTTCGGAGGGAAAAGGCCCGTTGTTTATGTTTGGGGCCATAGGCCTGGAGTGCGCGTGCTGGCTCCTGAGAAATCCAGCGATGCGCAGGATGCCTCCCAGACCCAAGCTGGCACCAGTGCCAGCTCGGGCTGGTTTGATAGTGCCAGCGAGGTCCCACAATCTGCCATCAAGGACCGGGGCTGGTGACTTTTGTTTCAGAGGGAAAGGCCCGTTGTTTGTATGTTTGGGGGCCATAGGCCGGAGTGGCCCGGCTGGCTCCTGAAAATCCAGCGATGACGCAGGATGCCTCCCAGACCCAAGCTGGCACCAGTGCCAACTTCGGGCTGGTTTGATAGTGCCAGCGAGGTCCCACAATCTGCCATCAAGGACCCGGGGCTGGTGACTTTTGTTTCAGAGGGAAAGGCCCGTTGTTTGACTGGTTTGCGGGCGCCATGCCCGGAGTGGCCGAACTGGCTCCTGAAAATCTCAGCGATCACGCAGGATGCCTCCCAGACCCAAGCTGGCACCAGTGCCAACTTCGGGCTGGTTTGATAGTGTTAACGGAGTCCCACAATCTGCCATCAGGACTGGGGCTGGTGAGTTTTTGTTTCAGAGGGAAAGGCCCGTTGTTTATGTTTGGGGGCCATAGGCCGGAGTGGCGGCTGGCTCCTGAAAATCCAGCGATACACGAGGATGCCTCCCAGACCCAAGCTGGCACCAGTGCCAACTCGGGCTGGTTTGATAGTGCCAACGAGTCCCACAATCTGCCATCAAGGACCGGGGCTGGTGAGTTTTGTTTCAGAGGGAAAGGCCCGTTGTTTATGTTTGGGGGCCATAGGCCGGAGTGGCGGCTGGCTCCTGAAAATCCAGCGATCACGCAGGATGCCTCCCAGACCCAAGCTGGCACCAGTGCCAACTTCGGGCTGGTTTGATAGTGCCAACGGAGTCCCACAATCTGCCATCAAGGACCGGGGCTGGTGAGTTTTGTTTCAGCGGGAAAGGCCCGTTGTTTATGTTTGGGGGCCATAGGCCGGAGTGGCCGGCTGGCTCCTGAAAATCCAGCGATCACAGGATGCCTCCCAGACCCAAGCTGGCACCGGCGCCAACTTCGGGCGGGTTTGATAGTGCCAACGGAGTCCCACAATCTGCCACCAAGGACGGGGGCTGGTGAGTTTTGTTTCAGAGGGAAAGGCCCGTTGTTTATGTTTGGGGGCCATAGGCCCCGGTGGCGGCTGGCTCCTGAAAATCCGCGATACGCAGGATGCCTCCCAGACCCAAGCTGGCACCAGTGCCAACTTCGGGCTGGTTTGATAGTGCCAACGGAGTCCCACAATCTGCCATCAAGGACCGGGGCTGGTGAGTTTTGTTTCAGAGGGAAAGGCCCGTTGTTTATGTTTGGGGGCCTGAGCACCGGAGTGGCCGGCTGGCTCCTGAAAATCCAGCGATACGCGGGATGCCTCCCAGACCCAAGCTGGCACCGGTGCCAACTTCGGGCTGGTTTGATAGTGCCAACGGAGTCCCACAATCTGCCATCAAGGACCGGGGCTGGTGAGTTTTGGTTCAGAGGGAAAGGCCCGTTGTTTATGTTTGGGGGCCACAGGCCGGAGTGGCCCGGCTGGCTCCTGAAAATCAGCGATACGCAGGATGCCTCCCAGACCCAAGCTGGCACCAGTGCCAACTTCGGGCTGGTTTGATAGTGCCAACGAGGTCCCACAATCTGCCACCAAGGACCGGGGCTGGTGACTTTTGTTTCAGAGGGAAAGGCCCGTTGTTTATGTTTGGGGGCCTATGCCCGGAGTGGCCCGGCTGGCTCCTGAAAATCCGCGATCACGCAGGATGCCTCCCAGACCCAAGCTGGCACCAGTGCCAACTTCGGGCTGGTTTGATAGTGCCAACGGAGTCCCACAATCTGCCATCAAGGACCGGGGCTGGTGACTTTTGTTTCAGAGGGAAAGGCCCGTTGTTTATGTTTGGGGGCCATAGGCCCGGGTGGCCGGCTGGCTCCTGAAAATCCAGCGATCACGCAGGGATGCCTCCCAGACCCAAGCTGGCACCAGTGCCAACTCGGGCTGGTTTGATAGTGCCAACGGAGTCCCACAATCTGCCATCAAGGACTGGGGCTGGTGACTTTTGTTTCAGAGGGAAAGGCCCGTTGTTTATGTTTGGGGGCCATAGGCCGGGTGGCCGGCTGGCTCCTGAAAATCCGCGATCCGCAGGATGCCTCCCAGACCCAAGCTGGCACCAGTGCCAACTCGGGCTGGTTTGATAGTGCCAACGGAGTCCCACAATCTGCCATCAAGGACGGGGCTGGTGACTTTTGTTTCAGAGGGAAAGGCCCGTTGTTTATGTTTGGGGGCCATAGGCCGGGTGGCCGGCTGGCTCCTGAAAATCCGCGATCGCAGGATGCCTCCCAGACCCAAGCTGGCACCAGTGCCAACTTCGGGCTGGTTTGATAGTGCTAACGGAGTCCCACAATCTGCCATCAAGGACGGGGGCTGGTGACTTTTGTTTCAGAGGGAAAGGCCCGTTGTTTATGTTTGGGGGCCTAGGCCCGGGTGGCCGGCTGGCTCCTGAAAATCCAGCGTTACGCAGGATGCCTCCCAGACCCAAGCTGGCACCAGTGCCAACTTCGGGCTGGTTTGATAGTGCCAACGGAGTCCCACAATCTGCCACCAAGGACGGGGCTGGTGACTTTTGTTTCAGAGGGAAAGGCCCGTTGTTTATGTTTGGGGCCATAGGCCGGAGTGGCCGGCTGGCTCCTGAAAATCCAGCGATCGCAGGATGCCTCCCAGACCCAAGCTGGCACCAGTGCCAACTCGGGCTGGTTTGATAGTGCCAACGGAGTCCCACAATCTGCCATCAAGGACCGGGGCTGGTGACTTTTGTTTCAGAGGGAAAAGGCCCGTTGTTTATGTTTGGGGGCCATAGGCCCGGAGTGGCGGCTGGCTCCTGAAAATCCAGCGATCCGCAGGATGCCTCCCAGACCCAAGCTGGCACCGGTGCCAACTTCGGGCTGGTTTGATAGTGCCAACGAGTCCCACAATCTGCCACCAAGGACCGGGGCTGGTGACTTTTGTTTCAGCGGGAAAGGCCCGTTGTTTATGTTTGGGGGCCATAGGCCCGGGTGGCCCGGCTGGCTCCTGAAAATCCGCGATACGCAGGATGCCTCCCAGACCCAAGCTGGCACCAGTGCCAACTTCGGGCTGGTTTGATAGTGCCAACGGAGTCCCACAATCTGCCATCAAGGACGGGGCTGGTGAGTTTTGTTTCAGAGGGAAAGGCCCGTTGTTTATGTTTGGGGGCCATAGGCCCGGGGTGGCGGCTGGCTCCTGAAAATCCGCGATACGCAGGGATGCCTCCCAGACCCAAGCTGGCACCGTGCCAACTCGGGCTGGTTTGATAGTGCCAACGAGGTCCCACAATCTGCCATCAAGGACCGGGGCTGGTGAGTTTTGTTTCAGAGGGAAAGGCCCGTTGTTTATGTTTGGGGGCCATAGGCCGGGTGGCCGGCTGGCTCCTGAAAATCCGCGATCGCGGGATGCCTCCCAGACCCAAGCTGGCACCGTGCCAACTCGGGCTGGTTTGATAGTGCCAACGGAGTCCCACAATCTGCCATCAAGGACCGGGGCTGGTGAGTTTTGTTTCAGAGGGAAAGGCCCGTTGTTTATGTTTGGGGGCCATAGGCCCGGAGTGGCGGCTGGCTCCTGAAAATCCGCGATCACAGGATGCCTCCCAGACCCAAGCTGGCACCGGCGCCAACTTCGGGCTGGTTTGATAGTGCCAACGGGTCCCACAATCTGCCATCAAGGACCGGGGCTGGTGACTTTTGTTTCAGAGGGAAAGGCCCGTTGTTTATGTTTGGGGGCCATAGGCCCGGGTGCCGGCTGGCTCCTGAAAATCCAGCGATCACGCAGGATGCCTCCCAGACCCAAGCTGGCACCAGCGCCAACTCGGGCTGGTTTGATAGTGCCAACGGAGTCCCACAATCTGCCACCACGGACCGGGGCTGGTGACTTTTGTTTCAGAGGGAAAGGCCCGTTGTTTATGTTTGGGGGCCATAGCCCCGGAGTGGCCGGCTGGCTCCTGAAAATCCGCGATACGCAGGATGCCTCCCAGACCCAAGCTGGCACCAGCGCCAACTCGGGCTGGTTTGATAGTGCCAACGAGGTCCCACAATCTGCCACCAAGGACCGGGGCTGGTGAGTTTTGTTTCAGAGGGAAAGGCCCGTTGTTTATGTTTGGGGGCCTGGGCCCGGAGTGGCCGGCTGGCTCCTGAAAATCCAGCGATACGCAGGATGCCTCCCAGACCCAAGCTGGCACCAGTGCCAACTCGGGCTGGTTTGATAGTGCCAACGGAGTCCCACAATCTGCCATCAAGGACCGGGGCTGGTGAGTTTTGTTTCAGAGGGAAAGGCCCGTTGTTTATGTTTGGGGGCCATAGGCCCGGAGTGGCCGGCTGGCTCCTGAAAATCCAGCGATCACGCAGGATGCCTCCCAGACCCAAGCTGGCACCGTGCCAACTCGGGCTGGTTTGATAGTGCCAACGGAGTCCCACAATCTGCCATCAAGGACCGGGGCTGGTGACTTTTGTTTCAGAGGGAAAGGCCCGTTGTTTAGGTTTGGGGGCCTGTGCCCGGAGTGGCCGGCTGGCTCCTGAAAATCCGCGATACGCAGGATGCCTCCCAGACCCAAGCTGGCACCAGCGCCAACTCGGGCTGGTTTGATAGTGCTAACGGAGCCCCACAATCTGCAATCAGGAATTGGGGCTGGTGAGTTTTGTTTCAGAGGGCAAGGCCCGTTGTTTATGTTTGGGGGCCATAGGCCCGAGTGGCGGGGTCGGCTGGCTCCTGAAAATCCAGCGATACGCAGGATGCCTCCCAGACCCAAGCTGGCACCGCGCCAACTCGGGCTGGTTTGATAGTGCTAACGAGGTCCCACAATCTGCCATCACGGACCGGGGCTGGTGACTTTTGTTTCAGAGGGAAGGCCCGTTGTTTATGTTTGGGGGCCATATGCCCGAGGTGGCCGGCTGGCTCCTGAAAATCCGCGATACGCAGGATGCCTCCCAGACCCAAGCTGGCACCAGTGCCAACTCGGGCTGGTTTGATAGTGCCAACGGAGTCCCACAATCTGCCACCAAGGACCGGGGCTGGTGAGTTTTGTTTCAGAGGGAAAGGCCCGTTGTTTATGTTTGGGGGCCTATGCCCGGAGTGGCGGCTGGCTCCTGAAAATCCGCGATACGGGATGCCTCCCAGACCCAAGCTGGCACCGTGCCAACTCGGGCTGGTTTGATAGTGCCAACGGAGTCCCACAATCTGCCATCAAGGACCGGGGCTGGTGACTTTTGTTTCAGAGGAAAGGCCCGTTGTTTATGTTTGGGGGCCATTGGCCCGGAGTGCCCGCTGGTCTCCGGCCTGCCCGCGGTAGTAACGGAAGGGGGGGAGGGGGGGGGTGTTTTGTTTTTGTGGGGGTTTAAGGGGCAAAAGGGGCCTTTTGTGGTTTTTTTTTTTGTTTTTTTTTGTGGAAGGAGAAGATCTGGAAAGAGTGCAAGTCCCTCATTCCAGTTTGGATGTCTTGTTTTAAGAAATGTGTTCTTTCAGCTCTTGGAGAGCATAGTTTTGGATTCATCCTCACATCCTCCAGTCTTGGTGGCTCTTTTCTTTTTTTGTTTCCCTTTCTCTGCCCTTTTCCCTGCCCTCACTCCCCTGATGGCTGCAGGGGATGTGATTCAGGCGCTCATCACTGCTCTGTAGCTTCTTTACAAAGCTAAAACTGACTGGGTCTTTCACCCTCCTCTCATAGCAGTGGTGCAGAGTGAGGCACATCTTAGGGTAGGGGTTTTATCTGTTGTTTTATCTTCTGGTTTGATGTTTAACACATGAGGCAGAACCCCAAGCCCCTGCTCACCATGTCAGGCTAGGCTGCAGGGGAGCACATTGACAGCAACACAGTGGCTGCACCACAGCCACAATCAATCTGATAGAAAAAGGGTTTAAGGCTTCTAACAGTGCCATGGTGACTGAGCTGAGCCCAACCTGGGTCTAGCTTAATCCCCGATCTGTGTAAAGCCCTCTTCTGTGCTTTCCTGAGGCTGGGACAGCTGGAGAGTTTGCTCTCCATGAGCACAGGATGGCAGCTCTGGGCTGAAACTCGCTGAGCTGCTACCTCCCCAGTACGTGATGGGGTTGTGAGGGATTTAAAAGAAAAAACATTACAATGTCTTTGTCAGTCTTCCATGCTCACTTAAGCTGGCTGTTGGTGATTTGTAGTACTTTTTAAAATAAAAACCAAATGCTTTCCCTTTATAAGTAAATATGCTATGAAGAGGGCTTCAAAGGAAAGATGATTAATTACTATCCAACTGTTGCTAAATTCATTGGTTGATGGTCTGTATACTGCATTTTTTAATGTTACTGATACGGACCATTCCCAAGCTGTTTGATAATTATTTATCAGCCATCTGCATCAGCATCATCTGCATGACCAGTGATGGCCAAAAAGCAGGAAGGAGAGAAAGGGGTTACATTGTAGGCAGGAAAGGGAAGGCAGAAACCAAGCAGCAAACAATTGGCACCTGGGCTCCAGTGAAGACTAAAAGTGGGAAAAAATGGCTTACTTGAAAAATCTGCCTATTGTGTGTGCAGTCTCCAAGGGGAAACAAACAAACCCATTCAAAGGAAGGGAAAAAAGGCCAAGAATTAAAAAATCCTTGTGCTGTTGTTCAGAATTGGGGGGTTTAACTCTTCCTAGTCTCAGGCAGAAATATTTTTATAACCAAACCATCTCCCTTTTAAAAATATTTAGTTGGATTGAGTAATTTCTTAAGTCCTCCACCATCAGGACCAGTTTGGGTTTGGCAGCTCAAACACCAAAGCTCTTGGCAAGGCCAGGACAAGTTCAGTGGTTCTCCCTGTCCTGAAAGAGAGGAGAAAAGGGAAGTTAAGCTCACTGCAGAATCAAAGACTCCTGCATTTCATCTTTTGGCTTGGATTGTTCACCATGGAGTTTTAGCCATAAAAAAGGGGAGGTGGCACCAAATCAAATTAAAAAGTGCCTTTTCCCAGTGTTTTTATTCCAGACATTCAAAGGAAGCTCATTTTTCTGCTAGCATTCTTTCCCTAATTTTAGCAGAACCATTCTCATCCCAGACCCCACTCATCAGTTGTTCAATCCTTTGGCACTGGATCTGGACAAAGGAAGGGACACAGGAAAGCACTGAGAGAAACCCTCCAAAACTGGACAGAGAAAAATGAAATGCAGGAAGACAGAGCCTGCAGACAGAGAAAAAATGAAATGCAGGAAGACTTACCTGCAGCTGGATGCTCTTTGCATTGGGCTTCCTTTAAAGGAATGGATTTGCTGCTAAACACATCTCAGGCTCAGATGCGACCAGGAGAAGGTGGGATGGAGATGAGGAGTCAGACAGGGAATAGCCAGGGAGATGCAGGGCCCGGGAACATCAAGGATGGAGAAGAGAAGGAACAGGGATTGCTCTCCTTGTTTAGATCCATCAGTGCTGGGAGCTCGGGAAGCACACGAGGGTACCAGAGGGATGCTGGGCAGGAGCAGGATAACTCCAGGATAAGGGCAAGCTGCTCCCACTCCAGGGCTGGGCCAGGGAAGGAGGGGAATTATTTCTCTCCCCTTTCCAGTGGGATGCAGGTGCCACCCCATGCAGAGGCGGGAAAACTGCCTTGCAATCAAGTACAAAACCTGCCTGGCAAGCCCAGGATGCCAGCAGCCATTTCTCCTGGATTTTCTGCTTACAGGCATTTTAAGCTTGCTTTGTCTCAAAAGCACATTTTTTGCCAAGGGCATTCCCATTTCTTTTGGATCCTGAACAGAGGTTTGGAAAGCTGACTTTGATGAGGGAACTGTTTCCTATTTTGATCCATGTTAACTT
>NW_022148685.1:0-9409 GCF_901933205.1 Camarhynchus parvulus | reverse complement strand
AAAAAACTCACCAGCCCAGGTTACTTAGGGCAGATTGCAGGACTCCGTTGGCACTATCAAACCAGCCCGAGTTGGCACTGGTGCCAGCTTGGGTCTGGGAGGCATCCTGCGTACCGCGGATTTTCAGGACCCAGACGGCCACTCCAGGCCTATGGTCCCCAAACATAAACAACGGGCCTTTCCCTCAGAAACAAAACTCACCAGCCCCTTTCCTTGATGGCAGATTGTGGGACTCCGTTGGCACTATCAAACCAGCCAGAGTTGGCACTGGGGCCAGCTTGAGTCTGGGAAGCACCCTGCCTATGGCGGCATTTCAGGAGCCAGCCGGCCACTGTTGGCCACAGGCACCCAAATATAAACAACGGCCCTTTCCCTGTGAAATAAAAGTCACAAGCCCCGGTTCTGGATGGCAGATTGTAGGACTCCGTTGGCACTATCAAACCAACCTGAGTTGGCACTGGTGCCAGCTTGGGTCTGGGAGTCATCCTGCCTAACGGGATTTTCAGGAGCCAGACGGCCACTCCGGGCCACAGGCACCGAATATAAAAACGGCCCTTTCCTCTGAAACAAAACACACATGCCCAGGTTAATGATGGCAGATTGTGGGACTCTGTTGGCACTATCAAACCAGCCCGAATTGGCACTGGTGCCAGCTTGGTCTGGGAGGCATCCTGCGTGCACCGGATTTTCAGGAGCCAGCCGGCCACTCCGGGCCTATGGCCCCCAAACATAAACAACGACCTTTCCCCGAGAAACAAACGTCACCAGGCCATGTTCTTGATGGCAGATTGTAGGACTCCGTTGGCACTATCAAACCAGCCCGAGTTGGCACTGGTGCCAGCTTGGGTCTGGGAGGCATCCTGCGTATCAGCTGGATTTTCAGGAGCCAGCCAGCCACTCCGGGCCTATGGCCCCCAAACATAAACAACGGGCCTTTCCATCTGAAACAAAAACTCACCAGCCCCTTTCCTTGATGGCAGATTGTGGGACTCCGTTGGCACTATCAAACCAGCCAGAGTTGGCACTGGGGCCAGCTTGGGTCTGGGAAGCACCCTGCCTATGGCGGATTTTCAGGAGCCAGCCGGCCACTCGGGACTATGGCCCCCAAATATAAACAACGGGTCTTTCCCTCTGAAAGAAAAGTCACCAGCCCCGGTCCTTGATGGCAGATCGTAGGACTCCGTTGGCACTATCAAACCAGCCCGAGTTGGCACTGGTGCCAGCTTGGGTCTGGGAGGCATCCTTCCTATCGCCGATTTTCTGGAGCCAACCGGACTCTCCGGGCCTATGGCATCCAAACATAAACAACGGGCCTTTCCCTCTGAAACAAAAGTCACCAGGCCGTGTTCTTGATGGCATATTGAGGGACTCCGTTGGCACGATGAAACCAGTCTGAGTTGGCACTGTTGCCAGCTTGGGTCTGGGTGGCATCCTGCCTATCGCGGATTTTCTGGAGCCAGCCGGCAACTGTGGGGCACAGGCACCCAAATATAAACAACGGCTCTTTCCCTTTGAAATAAAAGTTACCAGCCCCGGTTCTGGATGGCAGATTGTAGGACTCCGTTGGCACTATCAAACCAGCCCGAGTTGGCACTGGTGCCAGCTTGGGTCTGGGAGTCATCCTGCGTATCGCGGATTTTCAGGAGCCAGCCGGCCACTCCTGGCCACAGGCACCCGAATAAAAAAAACGGCCCTTTCCCTCTGAAACAAAACTCACATGGCAGGTTACTGATGGCAGATTGTAGGACTCTGTTGGCACTATCAAACCAGCCCGAGTTGGCACTGGGGCCAGCTTGGGTCTGGGAGGCATCCTGCGTATGCGCCGATTTTCAGGAGCCAGCCGGCCACTCTGGGCCTATGGCCCCAAACATAAACAACGAACTTTTCCCCGAGAAACAAACGTCACCAGGCCATGTTCTTGATGGCAGATTGTAGGACTCCGTTGGCACTATCAAACCAGCCCGAGTTGGCACTGGTGCCAGCTTGGGTCTGGGAGGCATCCTGCGTATCGCGGATTTTCAGGAGCCAGCCGGCCACTCCGGGCCACAGGCACCCAAATATAAACAACGGCGCTTTCCTTTGAAGCAAAAAGTCACCAGCCCCGGTTCTGGATGGCAGATGGTAGGACTCCGTTGGCACTATCAAACCAGCCCGAGTTGGCACTGGGGCCAGCTTGGGTCTGGGAGGCATCCAGCATATCGAGGATTTTCAGGAGCCAGCCGGCCACTCCGGGCCTATGGCCCCCAAACATAAACAACGAACTTTTCCCCGAGAAACAAACGTCACCAGCCCCGGTCCTTGATGGCAGATTGTAGGACTCCGTTGGCACTATCAAACCAGCCAGAGTTGGCACTGGTGCCAGCTTGGGTCTGGGAGGCATCCAGCATATCGAGGATTTTCAGGAGCCAGCCGGCCACTCCAGGCCTTCGGCCCCAAAACATAAACAACGGCCCTTTCCCTTTGAAATTAAAGTCACCAGCCCCGGTTGAAGATGGCAGATTGTAGGACTCCGTTGGCACTATCAAACCAGCCCGAGTTGGCACTGGTGCCAGCTTGGGTCTGGGAGGCATCCTGCGTATCGCGGATTTTCAGGAGCCAGACGGCCACTCCGGGCCACAGGCACCCGAATATAAAAACGGCCCTTTCCCTCTGAAAAAAAACTCACCAGCCCAGGTTACTGAGGGCAGATTGCAGGACTCCGTTGGCACTATCAAACCAGCCCGAGTTGGCACTGGTGCCAGCTTGGGTCTGGGAGGCATCCTGCGTACCGCGGATTTTCAGGACCCAGACGGCCACTCCAGGCCTATGGCCCCCAAACATAAACAACGGGCCTTTCCCTCAGAAACAAAACTCACCAGCCCCTTTCCTTGATGGCAGATTGTGGGACTCCGTTGGCACTATCAAACCAGCCAGAGTTGGCACTGGGGCCAGCTTGAGTCTGGGAAGCACCCTGCCTATGGCGGAATTTCAGGAGCCAGCCGGCCACTGTTGGCCACAGGCACCCAAATATAAACAACGGCCCTTTCCCTGTGAAATAAAAGTCACAAGCCCCGGTTCTGGATGGCAGATTGTAGGACTCCGTTGGCACTATCAAACCAACCTGAGTTGGCACTGGTGCCAGCTTGGGTCTGGGAGTCATCCTGCCTAACGCGGATTTTCAGGAGCCAGACGGCCACTCCGGGCCACAGGCACCCGAATATAACAAACGGCCCTTTCCCTCTGAAACAAAACACACATGCCCAGGTTAATGATGGCAGATTGTAGGACTCTGTTGGCACTATCAAACCAGCCCGAGTTGGCACTGGTGCCAGCTTGGGTCTGGGAGGCATCCTGCGTACCGCGGATTTTCAGGAGCTAGCCGGCCACTCCGGGCCTATGGCCCCCAAACATAAACAACGAACTTTTCCCTTTGGAATCAAAGTCACCAGCCCCGGTTGAAGATGGCAGATTGTAGGACTCCGTTGGCACTATCAAACCAGCCTGAGTTGGCACTGGTGCCAGCTTGGGTCTGGGAGGCATCCTGCGTATCGCGGATTTTCAGGAGCCAGACGGCCACTCCGGGCCACAGGCACCCGAATATAAAAAACGGCCCTTTCCCTGTGAAAAAAAACTCACCAGCCCAGGTTACTGAGGGCAGATTGCAGGACTCCGTTGGCACTATCAAACCAGCCCGAGTTGGCACTGGTGCCAGCTTGGGTCTGGGAGGCATCCTGCGTACCGCGGATTTTCAGGACCCAGACGGCCACTCCAGGCCTATGGCCCCCAAACCTAAACAATGGGCCTTTCCCTCAGAAACAAAACTCACCAGCCCCTTTCCTTGATGGCAGATTGTGGGACTCCGTTGGCACTATCAAACCAGCCAGAGTTGGCACTGGGGCCAGCTTGAGTCTGGGAAGCACCCTGCCTATGGCGGAATTTCAGGAGCCAGCCGGCCACTGTTGGCCACAGGCACCCAAATATAAACAACGGCCCTTTCCCTGTGAAATAAAAGTCACAAGCCCCGGTTCTGGATGGCAGATTGTAGGACTCCGTTGGCACTATCAAACCAACCTGATTTGGCACTGGTGCCAGCTTGGGTCTGGGAGTCATCCTGCCTAACGCGGATTTTCAGGAGCCAGACGGCCACTCCGGGCCACAGGCACCCGAATATAAAAAACGGCCCTTTCCCTCTGAAACAAAACACACATGCCCAGGTTAATGATGGCAGATTGTAGGACTCTGTTGGCACTATCAAACCAGCCCGAGTTGGCACTGGTGCCAGCTTGGGTCTGGGAGGCATCCTGCGTACGCGATTTTCAGGAGCCAGCCGGCCATCCGGGCCTATGGCCCCCAAACATAAACAACGACCTTTCCCCGAGAAACAAACGTCACCAGGCCATGTTCTTGATGGCAGATTGTAGGACTCGTTGGCACTATCAAACCAGCCCGAGTTGGCACTGGTGCCAGCTTGGGTCTGGGAGGCATCCTGCGTGCCGCGGATTTTCAGGAGCCAGCCAGCCACTCCGGGCCTATGGCCCCCAAACATAAACAACGGGCCTTTCCATCGGAAACAAAACTCACCAGCCCCTTTCCTTGATGGCAGATTGTGGGACTCCGTTGGCACTATCAAACCAGCCCGACTTGGCACTGGGGCCAGCTTGGGTCTGGGAAGCACCCTGCCTATGGCGGATTTTCAGGAGCCAGCCGGCCACTCCAGGACTATGGCCCCCAAACATAAACAACGGGTCTTTCCCTCTGAAAGAAAAGTCACCAGCCCCGGTCCTTGATGGCAGATCGTAGGACTCCGTTGGCACTATCAAACCAGCCCGAGTTGGCACTGGTGCCAGCTTGGGTCTGGGAGGCATCCTGCCTATCGCCGATTTTCTGGAGCCAACCGGACTCTCCGGGCCTATGGCACCCGAACATAAACAACGGGCCTTTCCCTCTGAAACAAAAGTCACCAGGCCGTGTTCTTGATGGCATATTGAGGGACTCCGTTGGCACGATGAAACCAGTCTGAGTTGGCACTGGTGCCAGCTTGGGTCTGGGAGGCATCCTGCCTAACGCGGATTTTCTGGAGCCAGCCGGCCACTGTGGGGCACAGGCACCCAAATATAAACAACGGCTCTTTCCCTTTGAAATAAAAAGTTACCAGCCCCGGTTCTGGATGGCAGATTGTAGGACTCCCGTTGGCACTATCAAACCAGCCCGAGTTGGCACTGGTGCCAGCTTGGGTCTGGGAGTCATCCTGCGTATCGCGGATTTTCAGGAGCCAGACGGCCACTCCTGGCCACAGGCACCCAAATAAAAAACGGCCCTTTCCCTCTGAAACAAAACTCACATGCCCAGGTTACTGATGGCAGATTGTAGGACTCTGTTGGCACTATCAAACCAGCCCGAGTTGGCACTGGGGCCAGCTTGGGTCTGGGAGGCATCCTGCGTATCGCGGATTTTCAGGAGCCAGCCGGCCACTCCGGGCCTATGGCCCCCAAACATAAACAACGAACTTTTCCCGGAGAAACAAACGTCACCAGGCCATGTTCTTGATGGCAGATTGTAGGACTCCGTTGGCACTATCAAACCAGCCCGAGTTGGCACTGGTGCCAGCTTGGGTCTGGGAGGCATCCTGCGTATCGCGGATTTTCAGGAGCCAGCCGGCCACTGTGGGCCAAAGGCACCCAAATATAAACAACGGCGCTTTCCCTTTGAAATAAAAGTCACCAACCCCGGTTCTGGATGGCAGATGGTAGGACTCCGTTGGCACTATCAAACCAGCCCGAGTTGGCACTGGTGCCAGCTTGGGTCTGGGAGGCATCCTGCGTGTCGCGGATTTTCAGGAGCAAGACCGCCACTCCGGGCCACAGGCACCAAATAAAAAACGGCCCTTTCCCTCTGAAACAAAAACTCACATGCACAGGTTACAGATGGCAGATTGTAGGACTCTGTTGGCACTATCAAACCAGCCCGAGTTGGCACTGGGGCCGCATGGGTCTGGGAGGCATCCTGCGTATCGCGATTTTCAGGAGCCAGCCGGCCACTGTGGGCCACAGGCACCCAAATATAAACAACGGCGCTTTCCCTTTGAAGTAAAAAGTCACCAGCCCAGGTTCTGGATGGCAGATGGTAGGACTCCGTTGGCACTATCAAACCAGCCCGAAGTTGGCACTGGGGCCAGCTTGGGTCTGGGAGGCATCCAGCGTATCGCCGATTTTCTGGAGCCAACCGGCCACTCCGGGCCTATGGCCCCCAAACATAATCAACGGGCCTTTCCCTCTGAAACAAAAACTCACCAGCCCCTTTCCTTGATTGCAGATTGTGGGACTCCGTTGGCACTATCAAACCAGCCAGAGTTGGCACTGGTGCCAGCTTGGGTCTGGGAGGCATCCAGCATATCGGGGATTTTCAGGAGCCAGCCGGCCACTCGGCCTTCAACGGCCCCAAAACATAAACAACGGCCCTTTCCCTTTGGAATTAAAGTCACCAGCCCCGGTTGAAGATGGCAGATTGTAGGACTCCGTTGGCACTATCAAACCAGCCTGAGTTGGCACTGGGGCCAGCTTGGGTCTGGGGAGGCATCCTGCGTGACGCGGATTTTCAGGAGCCAGCCGGCCACCCGGGCCTATGGCGCCCCAAACATAAACAACGGCCTTTTCCCCGAGAAACAAACGTCACCAGGCCATGTTCTTGATGGCAGATTGTAGGACTCCGTTGGCACTATCAAACCAGCCCGAAGTTGGCACTGGTGCCAGCTGGGTGCTGGGAGGCATCCTGCATAGCCCAGGGGATTTTCAGGAGCCAGCCAGCCACTCCGGCCTATGGCCCCCAAACATAAACAACGGGCCTTTCCATCCGAAAAAAAACTCACCAGCCCCTTTCCTTGATGGCAGATTGTGGGACTCCGTTGGCACTATCAAACCAGCCAGAGTTGGCACTGGGGCCAGCTTGGGTCTGGGAAGCACCCTGCCTATGGCGGATTTTCAGGAGCCAGCCGGCAACTCGGGCCTATGGCCTCCAAATATAAACAACGGGTCTTTCCCTCTGAAAGAAAAGTCACCAGCCCGGTCCTTGATGGCAGATCGTAGGACTCCGTTGGCACTATCAAAACCAGCCCGAGTTGGCACTGGTGCCAGCTTGGGTCTGGGAGGCATCCGCCTATCGCCGATTTTCTGGAGCCAACCGGACTCTCCGGGCCTATGGCACCCAAACATAAACAACGGGCCTTTCCCTCTGAAACAAAAGTCACCAGGCCGTGTTCTTGATGGCATATTGAGGGACTCCGTTGGCACGATGAAACCAGTCTGAGTTGGCACTGGTGCCAGCTTGGGTCTGGGAGGCATCCTGCCTATCGCGGATTTTCTGGAGCCAGCCGGCCACTGTGGGGCACAGGCACCCAAATATAAACAACGGCTCTTTCCCTTTGAAATAAAAGTTACCAGCCCCGGGTTCTGGATGGCAGATTGTAGGACTCCGTTGGCACTATCAAACCAGCCCGAGTTGGCACTGGTGCCAGCTTGGGTCTGGGAGTCATCCTACGTATCGCGGATTTTCAGGAGCCAGCCGGCCACTCCTGGCCACAGGCACCCGAATAAAAAAACGGCCCTTTCCTCTGAAAAAAAACTCACATGCCCAGGTTACTGATGGCAGATTGTAGGACTCTGTTGGCACTATCAAACCAGCCCGAGTTGGCACTGGGGCCAGCTTGGGTCTGGGAGGCATCCTGCCTATCGTGTATTTTCAGGAGCCAGCCGCCACTCCGGGCCTATGGCCCCCAAACATAAACAACGAACTTTTCCCGGAGAAACAAACGTCACCAGGCCATGTTCTTGATTCCATTTTTTTAAAAAACCACCACCCCACCCAAAAAAACAACCCTTAAAAAAACACCAACCGGCAGATGGTAGGACTCCGTTGGCACTATCAAACCAGCCCGAGTTGGCACTGGGGCCAGCTTAGGTAAGGAAAAAAAAAAAAAAAAAAAAAGCAGAAAGAGGAAAAAACTGGGAGGCATCCAGCATATCGAGGATTTTCAGGAGCCAGCCGGACCACTCCAGGCCTTCGGCCCCCAAAACATAAACAACGGCCCTTTCCCTTTGGAATTAAAGTCACCAGCCCCGGTTGAAGATGGCAGATTGTAGGACTCCGTTGGCACTATCAAACCAGCCCGAGTTGGCACTGGTGCCAGCTTGGGTCTGGGAGGCATCCTGCGGGATCGCGGATTTTCAGGGAGCCAGACGGCCACTCCGGGCCACAGGCACCCAAATATAAAAACGGCCCTTTCCTGTGAAAATAAACTCACCAGCCCAGGTTACTGAGGGCAGATTGTAGGACTCCGTTGGCACTATCAAACCAGCCCGAGTTGGCACTGGTGCCAGCTTGGGTCTGGGAGGCATCCTGCGCACTGCGGGCATTTTCAGGACCCAGACGGCCACCCAGGCCTATGGCCCCCAAACATAAAACAACGGGCCTTTCCTCAGAAACAAAACTCACCAGCCCCTTTCCTTGATGGCAGATTGTGGGACTCCGTTGGCACTATCAAACCAGCCAGAGTTGGCACTGGGGCCAGCTTGAGTCTGGGAAGCACCCTGCCTATGGCGGAATTTCAGGAGCCAGCCGGCCACTGTTGGCCACAGGCACCCAAATATAAACAACGGCCCTTTCCCCTGTGAAATAAAAGTCACAAGCCCCGGTTCTGGATGGCAGATTGTAGGACTCCGTTGGCACTATCAAACCAGCCTGATTTGGCACTGGTGCCAGCTTGGGTCTGGGAGTCATCCTGCGCTAACGCGGATTTTCAGGAGCCAGACGGCCACCCGGGTCACAGGCACCGTATATAAAAACGGCCCTTTCCCTCTGAAACAAAACACACATGCCCAGGTTAATGATGGCAGATTGTAGGACTCTGTTGGCACTATCAAACCAGCCCGAGTTGGCACTGGTGCCAGCTTGGTCTGGGAGGCATCCTGCGTACGCTGATTTTCAGGAGCCAGCCGGCCACCTCGGGCCTATGGCCCCAAACATAAACAACGACCTTTTCCCCAGAAACAAACGTCACCAGGCCATGTTCTTGATGGCAGATTGTAGGACTCCGTTGGCACTATCAAACCAGCCCGAGTTGGCACTGGTGCCAGCTTGGGTCTGGGAGGGCATCCAGCGTGCCACGGATTTTCAGGAGCCAGCCAGCCACTCGGGCCTATGGCCCCCAAACATAAACAACGGGCCCTTTCCATTGGAAATAAAACTCACCAGCCCCTTTCGTTGATGGCAGATTGTGGGACTCCGTTGGCACTATCAAACCAGCCAGAGTTGGCACTGGGGCCAGCTTGGGTCTGGGAAGCACCCTGCGTATGGCGGATTTTCAGGAGCCAGCCCGGCCACTCGGGACTATGGCCCCAAACACAAACAACGGGCCTTTCCCTCTTAAACAAAAGTC
>NW_022148684.1:0-9447 GCF_901933205.1 Camarhynchus parvulus | reverse complement strand
TACCTGAGAGGTTTCTCTTGGCTAAGGATCCTATAAGTAGTTTCTTTACACTTTTACCCATGCCAGGCACAAGCAGAGCAGGCTCTTAACTGCTCAATCCCAATTCACTTATGACCCTCTGTTGCAGAGCAGAATGAGTTAAACGACATGAACAGTACACTTGAAATTGCTGAAGATTGTACAGCAAGAGCTATGAGAAAAATCTGTGAGAAAGAACTGCAGAAACTGAGAAAGATACACAAAGAAGGAACTGCAGAAACTGTGTCCCCCTCCCAAAGAACAGAACAGCCTACTGTGGTAGGTAATTGTGCAAAAGACAAAGTATACATTATGGTCTGCTATGTACTAAATCACACGTGGACAGAACAATTGGAAATTGTTATGCAGAGGCTAAAACTCTACAAATATCTGTGCCTTTTGTCAATAAACGTCCTTGCAGCATCACACTGCTTGGTCTGTCTTTCAATTGCTGTTAACCCTCCTTTCTGCAACCATTCCTTTAGAACTTTGTCCTCACTCAATCCTAAGCCTGATTTTCACTATAAAAGAATAGTCTGTCCTTAACTACCCTTAGTTAACTTCTGAGAATTCATGTGCTTAGGGAAAAAACCTTGTTTAGTACATCCTGCCTGTAAGAGGGGGATAAGGAGGTGTTATCCCTGCCGGCAGAAGCCGCGCTCCGGAGCGCACGGCTAGCGGCACAATGCTCTTTACGCGAAGAAGCCGCTTTCTCGCCTCCGCTAGCCGGAGAGAGCGGCATCGGCCCAGAGGCGAAGAACGAAGCGGCACAACACTGGCATTGTGTGTGCAGCTTGCAAACTGATAGAAAACAGTACCTTACCACTCTCCTGCCTTTTGCATTCACATGAATATTGAAAAAGAAGGAGTTTTGGACAACTTTCTTTTCCTTGGTGCAAAACACTGTACAAACCTTTGTGCAACCTCTAGAACACGATAGGAGATGTTTTCTGTCCTGGCACAGTTTCTCCTTGCGAGACATAGTGAGAAAGCTTTTTCTAAGGTGTAGGTGACAAGAGACGCTAAAGGCCAAAAACGAAGCAGCACAACACTGGCATTGTGTGTGCATTTTGCAAACTGATGGAAAACAGTACCTTACCACTCTCCTGCCTTTTGCATTCACATGAATATTGAAAAAGAAGGAGTTTTGGACAACTTTCTTTTCCTTGGTGCAAAACACTGTACAAACCTTTGTGCAACCTCTAGAACACGATAGGAGATGTTTTCTGTCCTGGCACAGTTTCTCCTTGCCAGACATAGTGAGAAAGCTTTTTCTAAGGTGTAGGTGACAAGAGACGCTAAAGGACAAAAACGAAGCAGCACAACACTGGCATTGTGTGTGCATTTTGCAAACTGATGGAAAACAGTACCTTACCACTCTCCTGCCTTTTGCATTCACATGAATATTGAAAAAGAAGGAGTTTTGGACAACTTTCTTTTCCTTGGTGCAAAACACTGTACAAACCTTTGTGCAACCTCTAGAACACGATAGGAGATGTTTTCTGTCCTGGCACAGTTTCTCCTTGCGAGACATAGTGAGAAAGCTTTTTCTAAGGTGTAGGTGACAAGAGACGCTAAAGGACAAAACGAAGCAGCACAACACTGGCATTGTGTGTGCATTTTGCAAACTGATGGAAAACAGTACCTTACCACTCTCCTGCCTTTTGCATTCACATGAATATTGAAAAAGAAGGAGTTTTGGACAACTTTCTTTTCCTTGGTGCAAAACACTGTACAAACCTTTGTGCAACCTCTAGAACACGATAGGAGATGTTTTCTGTCCTGGCACAGTTTCTCCTTGCCAGACATAGTGAGAAAGCTTTTTCTAAGGTGTAGGTGACAAGAGACGCTAAAGGACAAAAACGAAGCAGCACAACACTGGCATTGTGTGTGCATTTTGCAAACTGATGGAAAACAGTACCTTACCACTCTCCTGCCTTTTGCATTCACATGAATATTGAAAAGAAGGAGTTTTGGACAACTTTCTTTTCCTTGGTGCAAAACACTGTACAAACCTTTGTGCAACCTCTAGAACACGATAGGAGATGTTTTCTGTCCTGGCACAGTTTCTCCTTGCCGAGACATAGTGAGAAAGCTTTTTCTAAGGTGTAGGTGACAAGAGACGCTAAAGGACAAAACGAAGCAGCACAACACTGGCATTGTGTGTGCATTTTGCAAACTGATGGAAAACAGTACCTTACCACTCTCCTGCCTTTTGCATTCACATGAATATTGAAAAGAAGGAGTTTTGGACAACTTTCTTTTCCTTGGTGCAAAACACTGTACAAACCTTTGTGCAACCTCTAGAACACGATAGGAGATGTTTTCTGTCCTGGCACAGTTTCTCCTTGCGAGACATAGTGAGAAAGCTTTTTCTAAGGTGTAGGTGACAAGAGACGCTAAAGGACAAAAACGAAGCAGCACAACACTGGCATTGTGTGTGCATTTTGCAAACTGATGGAAAACAGTACCTTACCACTCTCCTGCCTTTTGCATTCACATGAATATTGAAAAGAAGGAGTTTTGGACAACTTTCTTTTCCTTGGTGCAAAACACTGTACAAACCTTTGTGCAACCTCTAGAACACGATAGGAGATGTTTTCTGTCCTGGCACAGTTTCTCCTTGCGAGACATAGTGAGAAAGCTTTTTCTAAGGTGTAGGTGACAAGAGACGCTAAAGGACAAAACGAAGCAGCACAACACTGGCATTGTGTGTGCATTTTGCAAACTGATGGAAAACAGTACCTTACCACTCTCCTGCCTTTTGCATTCACATGAATATTGAAAAAGAAGGAGTTTTGGACAACTTTCTTTTCCTTGGTGCAAAACACTGTACAAACCTTTGTGCAACCTCTAGAACACGATAGGAGATGTTTTCTGTCCTGGCACAGTTTCTCCTTGCGAGACATAGTGAGAAAGCTTTTTCTAAGGTGTAGGTGACAAGAGACGCTAAAGGACAAAACGAAGCAGCACAACACTGGCATTGTGTGTGCATTTTGCAAACTGATGGAAAACAGTACCTTACCACTCTCCTGCCTTTTGCATTCACATGAATATTGAAAAGAAGGAGTTTTGGACAACTTTCTTTTCCTTGGTGCAAAACACTGTACAAACCTTTGTGCAACCTCTAGAACACGATAGGAGATGTTTTCTGTCCTGGCACAGTTTCTCCTTGCGAGACATAGTGAGAAAGCTTTTTCTAAGGTGTAGGTGACAAGAGACGCTAAAGGACAAGAACGAAGCACACAACACTGGCATTGTGTGTGCATTTTGCAAACTGATGGAAAACAGTACCTTACCACTCTCCTGCCTTTTGCATTCACATGAATATTGAAAAGAAGGAGGAGTTTTGGACAACTTTCTTTTCCTTGGTGCAAAACACTGTACAAACCTTTGTGCAACCTCTAGAACACGATAGGAGATGTTTTCTGTCCTGGCACAGTTTCTCCTTGCGAGACATAGTGAGAAAGCTTTTTCTAAGGTGTAGGTGACAAGAGACGCTAAAGGACAAAAAGAAGCAGCACAACACTGGCATTGTGTGTGCATTTTGCAAACTGATGGAAAACAGTACCTTACCACTCTCCTGCCTTTTGCATTCACATGAATATTGAAAAGAAGGAGTTTTGGACAACTTTCTTTTCCTTGGTGCAAAACACTGTACAAACCTTTGTGCAACCTCTAGAACACGATAGGAGATGTTTTCTGTCCTGGCACAGTTTCTGGGGGAAAAATTTAGAAAGGTTTTTCTAAGGTGTTAGGTGATAAGAGACGCTAAAGACGAAGATACGGAGCTCTCCGAAGCAAACGCGCCGGTCCCGGGCGTCTTTCGGCAGAAGCCGCGCTCCGGAGCGCACGGCTAGCGGCACAATGCTCTTTACGCGAAGAAGCCGCTTTCTCGCCTCCGCTAGCCGGAGAAGAGCGGCATCGGCCCAGAGGCGAAGAACGAAGCGGCACAACACTGGCATTGTGTGTGCAGCTTGCAAACTGATAGAAAACAGTACCTTACCACTCTCCTGCCTTTTGCATTCACATGAATATTGAAATAGAAGGAGTTTTGGACAACTTTTTTCTTTCAAAACTTTCTTGGTGCAAAACACTAAACCTTTGTGCAACCTCTAGAACACGATAGGAGATGTTTTCTGTCCTGGCACAGTTTCTCCTTGCGAGACATAGTGAGAAAGCTTTTTCTAAGGGTGTAGGTGACAAGAGACGCTAAAGGACAAAAGCGAAGCAGCACAACACTGGCATTGTGTGTGCATTTTGCAAACTGATGGAAAACAGTACCTTACCACTCTCCTGCCTTTTGCATTCACATGAATATTGAAAAGAAGGAGTTTTGGACAACTTTCTTTTCCTTGGTGCAAAACACTGTACAAACCTTTGTGCAACCTCTAGAACACGATAGGAGATGTTTTCTGTCCTGGCACAGTTTCTCCTTGCGAGACATAGTGAGAAAGCTTTTTCTAAGGTGTAGGTGACAAGAGACGCTAAAGGACAAAACGAAGCAGCACAACACTGGCATTGTGTGTGCATTTTGCAAACTGATGGAAAACAGTACCTTACCACTCTCCTGCCTTTTGCATTCACATGAATATTGAAAAAGAAGGAGTTTTGGACAACTTTCTTTTCCTTGGTGCAAAACACTGTACAAACCTTTGTGCAACCTCTAGAACACGATAGGAGATGTTTTCTGTCCTGGCACAGTTTCTCCTTGCGAGACATAGTGAGAAAGCTTTTTCTAAGGTGTAGGTGACAAGAGACGCTAAAGGACAAAACGAAGCAGCACAACACTGGCATTGTGTGTGCATTTTGCAAACTGATGGAAAACAGTACCTTACCACTCTCCTGCCTTTTGCATTCACATGAATATTGAAAAAGAAGGAGTTTTGGACAACTTTCTTTTCCTTGGTGCAAAACACTGTACAAACCTTTGTGCAACCTCTAGAACACGATAGGAGATGTTTTCTGTCCTGGCACAGTTTCTCCTTGCCAGACATAGTGAGAAAGCGTTTTTCTAAGGTGTAGGTGACAAGAGACGCTAAAGAGACAAGAAAAGCAGCACAACACTGGCCATTGTGTGTGCATTTTGCAAACTGATGGAAAACAGTACCTTACCACTCTCCTGCCTTTTGCATTCACATGAATATTGAAAAAGAAGGAGTTTTGGACAACTTTCTTTTCCTTGGTGCAAAACACTGTACAAACCTTTGTGCAACCTCTAGAACACGATAGGAGATGTTTTCTGTCCTGGCACAGTTTCTCCTTGCGAGACATAGTGAGAAAGCTTTTTCTAAGGTGTAGGTGACAAGAGACGCTAAAGGACAAAAACGAAGCAGCACAACACTGGCATTGTGTGTGCATTTTGCAAACTGATGGAAAACAGTACCTTACCACTCTCCTGCCTTTTGCATTCACATGAATATTGAAAAAGAAGGAGTTTTGGACAACTTTCTTTTCCTTGGTGCAAAACACTGTACAAACCTTTGTGCAACCTCTAGAACACGATAGGAGATGTTTTCTGTCCTGGCACAGTTTCTCCTTGCGAGACATAGTGAGAAAGCTTTTTCTAAGGTGTAGGTGACAAGAGACGCTAAAGGACAAAACGAGCAGCACAACACTGGCATTGTGTGTGCATTTTGCAAACTGATGGAAAACAGTACCTTACCACTCTCCTGCCTTTTGCATTCACATGAATATTGAAAAAGAAGGAGTTTTGGACAACTTTCTTTTCCTTGGTGCAAAACACTGTACAAACCTTTGTGCAACCTCTAGAACACGATAGGAGATGTTTTCTGTCCTGGCACAGTTTCTCCTTGCGAGACATAGTGAGAAAGCTTTTTCTAAGGTGTAGGTGACAAGAGAGGCTAAAGGCGAAAACGAAGCAGCACAACACTGGCATTGTGTGTGCATTTTGCAAACTGATGGAAAACAGTACCTTACCACTCTCCTGCCTTTTGCATTCACATGAATATTGAAAAAGAAGGAGTTTTGGACAACTTTCTTTTCCTTGGTGCAAAACACTGTACAAACCTTTGTGCAACCTCTAGAACACGATAGGAGATGTTTTCTGTCCTGGCACAGTTTCTCCTTGCGAGACATAGTGAGAAAGCTTTTTCCAAGGTGTAGGTGACAAGAGACGCTAAAGGACAAGAACGAAGCAGCACAACACTGGCATTGTGTGTGCATTTTGCAAACTGATGGAAAACAGTACCTTACCACTCTCCTGCCTTTTGCATTCACATGAATATTGAAAAGAAGGAGTTTTGGACAACTTTCTTTTCCTTGGTGCAAAACACTGTACAAACCTTTGTGCAACCTCTAGAACACGATAGGAGATGTTTTCTGTCCTGGCACAGTTTCTCCTTGCGAGACATAGTGAGAAAGCTTTTTTTAAGGTGTAGGTGACAAGAGACTGTGAAAAGGACAAAACGAAAGAAAGCAGCACAACACTGGCATTGTGTGTGCATTTTGCAAACTGATGGAAAACAGTACCTTACCACTCTCCTGCCTTTTGCATTCACATGAATATTGAAAAAGAAGGAGTTTTGGACAACTTTCTTTTCCTTGGTGCAAAACACTGTACAAACCTTTGTGCAACCTCTAGAACACGATAGGAGATGTTTTCTGTCCTGGCACAGTTTCTCCTTGCGAGACATAGTGAGAAAGCTTTTTCTAAGGTGTAGGTGACAAGAGACGCTAAAGGACAAAAAAAAAGCAGCACAACACTGGCATTGTGTGTGCATTTTGCAAACTGATGGAAAACAGTACCTTACCACTCTCCTGCCTTTTGCATTCACATGAATATTGAAAAGGAAGGAGTTTTGGACAACTTTCTTTTCCTTGGTGCAAAACACTGTACAAACCTTTGTGCAACCTCTAGAACACGATAGGAGATGTTTTCTGTCCTGGCACAGTTTCTCCTTGCGAGACATAGTGAGAAAGCTTTTTCTAAGGTGTAGGTGACAAGAGACGCTAAAGGACAAAACGAAGCAGCACAACACTGGCATTTGTGTGTGCATTTTGCAAACTGATGGAAAACAGTACCTTACCACTCTCCTGCCTTTTGCATTCACATGAATATTGAAAAAGAAGGAGTTTTGGACAACTTTCTTTTCCTTGGTGCAAAACACTGTACAAACCTTTGTGCAACCTCTAGAACACGATAGGAGATGTTTTCTGTCCTGGCACAGTTTCTCCTTGCGAGACATAGTGAGAAAGCTTTTTCTAAGGTGTAGGTGACAAGAGACGCTAAAGGACAAAAAAAAAGCAGCACAACACTGGCATTGTGTGTGCATTTTGCAAACTGATGGAAAACAGTACCTTACCACTCTCCTGCCTTTTGCATTCACATGAATATTGAAAAAGAAGGAGTTTTGGACAACTTTCTTTTCCTTGGTGCAAAACACTGTACAAACCTTTGTGCAACCTCTAGAACACGATAGGAGATGTTTTCTGTCCTGGCACAGTTTCTCCTTGCGAGACATAGTGAGAAAGCTTTTTCTAAGGTGTAGGTGACAAGAGACGCAAAAGGACAAAACAAAGCAGACAACACTGGCATTGTGTGTGCATTTTGCAAACTGATGGAAAACAGTACCTTACCACTCTCCTGCCTTTTGCATTCACATGAATATTGAAAAAGAAGGAGTTTTGGACAACTTTCTTTTCCTTGGTGCAAAACACTGTACAAACCTTTGTGCAACCTCTAGAACACGATAGGAGATGTTTTCTGTCCTGGCACAGTTTCTCCTTGCGAGACATAGTGAGAAAGCTTTTTCTAAGGTGTAGGTGACAAGAGACGCTAAAGGGGACAAACGAAAGCAAGACAACACTGGCATTGTGTGTGCATTTTGCAAACTGATGGAAAACAGTACCTTACCACTCTCCTGCCTTTTGCATTCACATGAATATTGAAAAAGAAGGAGTTTTGGACAACTTTCTTTTCCTTGGTGCAAAACACTGTACAAACCTTTGTGCAACCTCTAGAACACGATAGGAGATGTTTTCTGTCCTGGCACAGTTTCTCCTTGCGAGACATAGTGAGAAAGCTTTTTCTAAGGTGTAGGTGACAAGAGACGCTAAAGGACAAAACGAAGCAGCACAACACTGGCATTGTGTGTGCATTTTGCAAACTGATGGAAAACAGTACCTTACCACTCTCCTGCCTTTTGCATTCACATGAATATTGAAAAAGAAGGAGTTTTGGACAACTTTCTTTTCCTTGGTGCAAAACACTGTACAAACCTTTGTGCAACCTCTAGAACACGATAGGAGATGTTTTCTGTCCTGGCACAGTTTCTCCTTGCCAGACATAGTGAGAAAGCTTTTTCTAAGGTGTAGGTGACAAGAGACGCTAAAGGACAAAACGAAGCAGCACAACACTGGCATTGTGTGTGCATTTTGCAAACTGATGGAAAACAGTACCTTACCACTCTCCTGCCTTTTGCATTCACATGAATATTGAAAAAGAAGGAGTTTTGGACAACTTTCTTTTCCTTGGTGCAAAACACTGTACAAACCTTTGTGCAACCTCTAGAACACGATAGGAGATGTTTTCTGTCCTGGCACAGTTTCTCCTTGCGAGACATAGTGAGAAAGCTTTTTCTAAGGTGTAGGTGACAAGAGACGCTAAAGGACAAAACGAAGCAGCACAACACTGGCATTGTGTGTGCATTTTGCAAACTGATGGAAAACAGTACCTTACCACTCTCCTGCCTTTTGCATTCACATGAATATTGAAAAAGAAGGAGTTTTGGACAACTTTCTTTTCCTTGGTGCAAAACACTGTACAAACCTTTGTGCAACCTCTAGAACACGATAGGAGATGTTTTCTGTCCTGGCACAGTTTCTCCTTGCGAGACATAGTGAGAAAGCTTTTTCTAAGGTGTAGGTGACAAGAGACGCTAAAGACGAAGATACGGAGCTCTCCGAAGCAAAAGCCGGTCCCGGGCGTCTTTCGGCAGAAGCCGCGCTCCGGAGCGCACGGCTAGCGGCACAATGCTCTTTACGCGAAGAAGCCGCTTTCTCGCCTCCGCTAGCCGGAGAGAGCGGCATCGGCCCAGAGGCGAAGAACGAAGCGGCACAACACTGGCATTGTGTGTGCAGCTTGCAAACTGATAGAAAACAGTACCTTACCACTCTCCTGCCTTTTGCATTCACATGAATATTGCAATAGAAGGAGTTTTGGGCAACTTTCTTTTCCTTGGTGCAAAACACTCTGCAAACCTTTGTGCAACCTCTAGAACAGGATAAGAGATGTTTTCTGTCCTGGCACAGTTTCTCCTTGCGAGACATAGTGGGAAAGCTTTTTGCTAAGGTGTAGGTGATAAGAGACGCTAAAGACGAAGATACGGAGCTCTCCGAAGCTAAGCGCCGGTCCCGGGCGTCTTTCGGCAGAAGCCGCGCTCCGGAGCGCACGGCTAGCGGCACAAT
>NW_022148683.1:0-9481 GCF_901933205.1 Camarhynchus parvulus | reverse complement strand
GTCCAGGTCCCTCTGAAGGGCTCAGAGCCCTCTGGGGTATCAGCCACTGCTCCCAGCTTCCTGGCACCAGTGAACTTGCTGAGCAGGCACTCTGTCCCAAACTCCCTTCCCTCTGCTGCAGGTCAGGGTACTGGCATCTGCTCTTCTCTCACATCTGCTGTGGATTGAATTAATAGACAATAAAACAAGACAAATCTGCTGGATCTGTAAATCTAATTTTGCTCAGAGATTGACTGGAAGCTCTGCTGCTTCTGACATGCAAAATGAATTTGTCACCTCGCTGTGCAGCACTCTGCTTGCTCACAGCCCTTGGTCATATGAAATGACACACTCTGGTGATTTATGGGCCACCACAAATGATTTTTTTCTTTTCAGTAGGAACTGTTCTCTCATGCATTTTTGCTCTGTGACTGAGCTGTATGCAGAGGTTTCAGAGAGTCCAGGATTTACTTGGAGACTGGGACATGCCCTAGGAACTGCAGGTGAAGAACAGTATTTGTACATCAGCTGATTTTTTTTTTTTTTTGAGCAGACATTTACTAAGCCTGGTTGAACACATTCTCCCCAAATCCTTCAAGTTAATCTGACTGTTTTTTCCCTGGATTTTGAAGCAGGCAGGGCAAACCTCATCTGGCCCCAGAGCACTTGGACATGAACCATCAAGCCGGGGCAGAAGACATGGAGGCAGTTCCCTGTGGGAGACCCCTCATTCTATTTGCACCGACTTCATCAGAAAAGCCAAGAAAAATGGGAGACATCTCATTCAACCTGTGGTGGCTGTGGCTGGTACCTTAACATGAGAAGTGAAAGCAACAAAAAATGTGTGGTGAGAATCACTGTGAAGGGAGATGCTGGATATAAGTTGGGTTTTCTTTCCTACAACAATCCAAGAGCTGGGAAAGGGATGTGGGTGCCCACTGGGACACCACTGGTGTGTCTTTGCTGCCCATCACTCTCTGCCACTTGGTAGAGGCTGGGGCATTGCTGAGGTCATTGTCATGCGGAGGGAGAACTTCAGAGGCTCTGATTTCCTTGTGTGAAGTGGTGCATTTAGGAGGACACTAGAGTGAAAATGTGGGAGTGTGGCTTCATGCTCAATGGTTTGAATGGCATGTTTTTTAAGCCGCAAGAAACCGACAATCACCTGGCATGAGGTGCGGTTTGCCAACTGATCGCAAAATGCAGTAGTTAACTGTTGTATTTTGCACTCACATGAATTGAAATACCCCTCAAGTGAGTTTTGGACTGTGTTTTTCTGGTGACAAAATATCTGCAAACGCTTATATGCAACCAGAGCACGATAGGAGATGTGGCCTGTCCTGTCACAGTTTCTCCCTTGCGAGACATAGTGGGAAAGCTTTTTCTAAGGTGTAGGTGAGAAGAGACGCTAAAGGCGAAGAACGAAGCAGCACAACACTGGCATTGTGGGTGCAGCTTGCAAACTGATAGAAAACAGTACCTTACCACTCTCCTGCCTTTTGCATTCACATGAATATTGCAATAGAAGGAGTTTTGGATGACTTTCTTTTCCTTGGTGCAAAACACTCTGCAAACCTTTGTGCAACCTCTAGAACACGATAGGAGATGTTTTCTGTCCTGGCACAGTTTCTCCTTGCGAGACATATTGGGAAAGCTTTTTCTAAGGTGTAGGTGACAAGAGACGCTAAAGGCAAGAACGAAGCAGCACAACACTGGCATTGTGTGTGCAGCTTGCAAACAGATAGTCTTACCACCCTGTTTTGCTCACTTAAAATTGTAATAGAAGGAGTTTTGGACGACTTTCTTTTCCTTGGTGCAAAACACTCTGCAAACCTTTGTGCAACCTCTAGAACACGATAGGAGATGTTTTCTGTCCTGGCACAGTTTCTCCTTGCGAGACATAGTGAGAAAGCTTTTTTCTAAGGTGTAGGTGACAAGAGACGCTAAAGGACAAGAACGAAGCAGCACAACACTGGCATTGTGTGTGCAGTTTGCAAACTGATAGAAAACAGTACCTTACCACTCTCCTGCCTTTTGCATTCACATGAATATTGTAAAGAAGGAGTTTTGGACGACTTTCTTTTCCTTGGTGCAAAACACTCTGCAAACCTTTGTGCAACCTCTAGAACACGATAGGAGATGTTTTCTGTCCTGGCACAGTTTCTCCTTGCGAGACATAGTGAGAAAGCTTTTTCTAAGGTGTAGGTGACAAGAGACGCTAAAAGGCGAAGAACGAAGCAGCACAACACTGGCATTGTGTGTGCATTTTGCAAACTGATGGAAAACAGTACCTTACCACTCTCCTGCCTTTTGCATTCACATGAATATTGAAATAGAAGGAGTTTTGGACGACCTTTTTCTTTGGTGCAAAACACTCTGCAAACCTTTGTGCAACCTCTAGAACACGATAGGAGATGTTTTCTGTCCTGGCACAGTTTCTCCTTGCGAGACATAGTGAGAAAGCTTTTTCTAAGGTGTAGGTGACAAGAGACGCTAAAGGCGAAGAACGAAGCAGCACAACACTGGCATTGTGTGTGCATTTTGCAAACTGATGGAAAACAGTACCTTACCACTCTCCTGCCTTTTGCATTCACATGAATATTGTAATAGAAGGAGTTTTGGACGACTTTCTTTTCCTTGGTGCAAAACACTCTGCAAACCTTTGTGCAACCTCTAGAACACGATAGGAGATGTTTTCTGTCCTGGCACAGTTTCTCCTTGCGAGACATAGTGAGAAAGCTTTTTCTAAGGTGTAGGTGACAAGAGACGCTAAAGGCCAAGAACGAAGCAGCACAACACTGGCATTGTGTGTGCATTTGCAAACTGATGGAAAACAGTACCTTACCACTCTCCTGCCTTTTGCATTCACATGAATATTGAAAAGAAGGAGTTTTGGACAACTTTCTTTTCCTTGGTGCAAAACACTCTGCAAACCTTTGTGCAACCTCTAGAACACGATAGGAGATGTTTTCTGTCCTGGCACAGTTTCTCCTTGCGAGACATAGTGAGAAAGCTTTTTCTAAGGTGTAGGTGACAAGAGACGCTAAAGGACAAGAACGAAGCAGCACAACACTGGCATTGTGTGTGCATTTTGCAAACTGATGGAAAACAGTACCTTACCACTCTCCTGCCTTTTGCATTCACATGAATATTGAAAAGAAGGAGTTTTGGACAACTTTCTTTTCCTTGGTGCAAAACACTCTGCAAACCTTTGTGCAACCTCTAGAACACGATAGGAGATGTTTTCTGTCCTGGCACAGTTTCTCCTTGCGAGACATAGTGAGAAAGCTTTTTCTAAGGTGTAGGTGACAAGAGACGCTAAAGGACAAAAACGAAGCAGCACAACACTGGCATTGTGTGTGCATTTTGCAAACTGATGGAAAACAGTACCTTACCACTCTCCTGCCTTTTGCATTCACATGAATATTGAAAAGAAGGAGTTTTGGACAACTTTCTTTTCCTTGGTGCAAAACACTCTGCAAACCTTTGTGCAACCTCTAGAACACGATAGGAGATGTTTTCTGTCCTGGCACAGTTTCTCCTTGCGAGACATAGTGAGAAAGCTTTTTCTAAGGTGTAGGTGACAAGAGACGCTAAAGGACAAAACGAAGCAGCACAACACTGGCATTGTGTGTGCATTTGCAAACTGATGGAAAACAGTACCTTACCACTCTCCTGCCTTTTGCATTCACATGAATATTGAAAAAGAAGGAGTTTTGGACGAAGTTTCTTTTCCTTGGTGCAAAACACTGTGCAAACCTTTGTGCAACCTCTAGAACACGATAGGAGATGTTTTCTGTCCTGGCACAGTTTCTCCTTGCGAGACATAGTGAGAAAGCTTTTTCTAAGGTGTAGGTGACAAGAGACGCTAAAGGCCATGAACGAAGCAGCACAACACTGGCATTGTGTGTGCATTTTGCAAACTGATGGAAAACAGTACCTTACCACTCTCCTGCCTTTTGCATTCACATGAATATTGAAAAAGAAGGAGTTTTGGACAAGTTTCTTTTCCTTGGTGCAAAACACTCTGCAAACCTTTGTGCAACCTCTAGAACACGATAGGAGATGTTTTCTGTCCTGGCACAGTTTCTCCTTGCGAGACATAGTGAGAAAGCTTTTTCTAAGGTGTAGGTGACAAGAGACGCTAAAGGACATGAACGAAGCAGCACAACACTGGCATTGTGTGTGCATTTTGCAAACTGATGGAAAACAGTACCTTACCACTCTCCTGCCTTTTGCATTCACATGAATATTGAAAAGAAGGAGTTTTGGACAACTTTCTTTTCCTTGGTGCAAAACACTCTGCAAACCTTTGTGCAACCTCTAGAACACGATAGGAGATGTTTTCTGTCCTGGCACAGTTTCTCCTTGCGAGACATAGTGAGAAAGCTTTTTCTAAGGTGTAGGTGACAAGAGACGCTAAAGGACAAGAACGAAGCAGCACAACACTGGCATTGTGTGTGCATTTTGCAAACTGATGGAAAACAGTACCTTACCACTCTCCTGCCTTTTGCATTCACATGAATATTGAAAAGAAGGAGTTTTGGACAACTTTCTTTTCCTTGGTGCAAAACACTCTGCAAACCTTTGTGCAACCTCTAGAACACGATAGGAGATGTTTTCTGTCCTGGCACAGTTTCTCCTTGCGAGACATAGTGAGAAAGCTTTTTCTAAGGTGTAGGTGACAAGAGACGCTAAAGGACAAAACGAAGCAGCACAACACTGGCATTGTGTGTGCATTTTGCAAACTGATGGAAAACAGTACCTTACCACTCTCCTGCCTTTTGCATTCACATGAATATTGAAAAAGAAGGAGTTTTGGACAACTTTCTTTTCCTTGGTGCAAAACACTCTGCAAACCTTTGTGCAACCTCTAGAACACGATAGGAGATGTTTTCTGTCCTGGCACAGTTTCTCCTTGCGAGACATAGTGAGAAAGCTTTTTCTAAGGTGTAGGTGACAAGAGACGCTAAAGGACATAAACGAAGCAGCACAACACTGGCATTGTGTGTGCATTTTGCAAACTGATGGAAAACAGTACCTTACCACTCTCCTGCCTTTTGCATTCACATGAATATTGAAAAAGAAGGAGTTTTGGACAACTTTCTTTTCCTTGGTGCAAAACACTCTGCAAACCTTTGTGCAACCTCTAGAACACGATAGGAGATGTTTTCTGTCCTGGCACAGTTTCTCCTTGCGAGACATAGTGAGAAAGCTTTTTCTAAGGTGTAGGTGACAAGAGACGCTAAAGGACAAGAACGAAGCAGCACAACACTGGCATTGTGTGTGCATTTTGCAAACTGATGGAAAACAGTACCTTACCACTCTCCTGCCTTTTGCATTCACATGAATATTGAAAAAGAAGGAGTTTTGGACGACTTTCTTTTCCTTGGTGCAAAACACTCTGCAAACCTTTGTGCAACCTCTAGAACACGATAGGAGATGTTTTCTGTCCTGGCACAGTTTCTCCTTGCGAGACATAGTGAGAAAGCTTTTTCTAAGGTGTAGGTGACAAGAGACGCTAAAGGACAAGAACGAAGCAGCACAACACTGGCATTGTGTGTGCATTTTGCAAACTGATGGAAAACAGTACCTTACCACTCTCCTGCCTTTTGCATTCACATGAATATTGAAAAAGAAGGAGTTTTGGACAACTTTCTTTTCCTTGGTGCAAAACACTCTGCAAACCTTTGTGCAACCTCTAGAACACGATAGGAGATGTTTTCTGTCCTGGCACAGTTTCTCCTTGCGAGACATAGTGAGAAAGCTTTTTCTAAGGTGTAGGTGACAAGAGACGCTAAAGGACAAGAACGAAGCAGCACAACACTGGCATTGTGTGTGCATTTTGCAAACTGATGGAAAACAGTACCTTACCACTCTCCTGCCTTTTGCATTCACATGAATATTGAAAAGAAGGAGTTTTGGACAACTTTCTTTTCCTTGGTGCAAAACACTCTGCAAACCTTTGTGCAACCTCTAGAACACGATAGGAGATGTTTTCTGTCCTGGCACAGTTTCTCCTTGCGAGACATAGTGAGAAAGCTTTTTCTAAGGTGTAGGTGACAAGAGACGCTAAAGGACATAACGAAGCAGCACAACACTGGCATTGTGTGTGCATTTTGCAAACTGATGGAAAACAGTACCTTACCACTCTCCTGCCTTTTGCATTCACATGAATATTGAAAAGAAGGAGTTTTGGACAACTTTCTTTTCCTTGGTGCAAAACACTCTGCAAACCTTTGTGCAACCTCTAGAACACGATAGGAGATGTTTTCTGTCCTGGCACAGTTTCTCCTTGCGAGACATAGTGAGAAAGCTTTTTCTAAGGTGTAGGTGACAAGAGACGCTAAAGGACAAAACGAAGCAGCACAACACTGGCATTGTGTGTGCATTTTGCAAACTGATGGAAAACAGTACCTTACCACTCTCCTGCCTTTTGCATTCACATGAATATTGAAAAGAAGGAGTTTTGGACAACTTTCTTTTCCTTGGTGCAAAACACTCTGCAAACCTTTGTGCAACCTCTAGAACACGATAGGAGATGTTTTCTGTCCTGGCACAGTTTCTCCTTGCGAGACATAGTGAGAAAGCTTTTTCTAAGGTGTAGGTGACAAGAGACGCTAAAGGACAAAAACGCGAAGCAGCACAACACTGGCATTGTGTGTGCATTTTGCAAACTGATGGAAAACAGTACCTTACCACTCTCCTGCCTTTTGCATTCACATGAATATTGAAAAGAAGGAGTTTTGGACAACTTTCTTTTCCTTGGTGCAAAACACTCTGCAAACCTTTGTGCAACCTCTAGAACACGATAGGAGATGTTTTCTGTCCTGGCACAGTTTCTCCTTGCGAGACATAGTGAGAAAGCTTTTTCTAAGGTGTAGGTGACAAGAGACGCTAAAGGACAAAAACGAAGCAGCACAACACTGGCATTGTGTGTGCATTTTGCAAACTGATGGAAAACAGTACCTTACCACTCTCCTGCCTTTTGCATTCACATGAATATTGAAAAAGAAGGAGTTTTGGACAACTTTCTTTTCCTTGGTGCAAAACACTCTACAAACCTTTGTGCAACCTCTAGAACACGATAGGAGATGTTTTCTGTCCTGGCACAGTTTCTCCTTGCGAGACATAGTGAGAAAGCTTTTTCTAAGGTGTAGGTGACAAGAGACGCTAAAGGACAAAACGAAGCAGCACAACACTGGCATTGTGTGTGCATTTTGCAAACTGATGGAAAACAGTACCTTACCACTCTCCTGCCTTTTGCATTCACATGAATATTGAAAAGAAGGAGTTTTGGACAACTTTCTTTTCCTTGGTGCAAAACACTCTGCAAACCTTTGTGCAACCTCTAGAACACGATAGGAGATGTTTTCTGTCCTGGCACAGTTTCTCCTTGCGAGACACATTGAGAAAGCTTTTTCTAAGGTGTAGGTGACAAGAGACGCTAAAGGACAAAACGAAGCAGCACAACACTGGCATTGTGTGTGCATTTTGCAAACTGATGGAAAACAGTACCTTACCACTCTCCTGCCTTTTGCATTCACATGAATATTGAAAAGAAGGAGTTTTGGACAACTTTTCTTTTCCTTGGTGCAAAACACTGTGCAAACCTTTGTGCAACCTCTAGAACACGATAGGAGATGTTTTCTGTCCTGGCACAGTTTCTCCTTGCGACACAGTAGTGAGAAAGCTTTTTCTAAGGTGTAGGTGACAAGAGACGCTAAAGGACAAAACGAAGCAGCACAACACTGGCATTGTGTGTGCATTTTGCAAACTGATGGAAAACAGTACCTTACCACTCTCCTGCCTTTTGCATTCACATGAATATTGAAAAAGAAGGAGTTTTGGACAACTTTCTTTTCCTTGGTGCAAAACACTCTGCAAAACTTTGTGCAACCTCTAGAACACGATAGGAGATGTTTTCTGTCCTGGCACAGTTTCTCCTTGCGAGACATAGTGAGAAAGCTTTTTCTAAGGTGTAGGTGACAAGAGACGCTAAAGGACCGGAAACGAAGCAGCACAACACTGGCATTGTGTGTGCATTTTGCAAACTGATGGAAAACAGTACCTTACCACTCTCCTGCCTTTTGCATTCACATGAATATTGAAAAAGAAGGAGTTTTGGACAACTTTCTTTTCCTTGGTGCAAAACACTGTACAAACCTTTGTGCAACCTCTAGAACACGATAGGAGATGTTTTCGTCTGCTGGCACAGTTTCTCCTTGCGAGACATAGTGAGAAAGCTTTTTCTAAGGTGTAGGTGACAAGAGACGCTAAAGGACAAAAGCGAAGCAGCACAACACTGGCATTGTGTGTGCATTTTGCAAACTGATGGAAAACAGTACCTTACCACTCTCCTGCCTTTTGCATTCACATGAATATTGAAAAGAAGGAGTTTTGGACAACTTTCTTTTCCTTGGTGCAAAACACTCTACAAACCTTTGTGCAACCTCTAGAACACGATAGGAGATGTTTTCTGTCCTGGCACAGTTTCTCCTTGCGAGACATAGTGAGAAAGCTTTTTCTAAGGTGTAGGTGACAAGAGACGCTAAAGGACAAAACGAAGCAGCACAACACTGGCATTGTGTGTGCATTTTGCAAACTGATGGAAAACAGTACCTTACCACTCTCCTGCCTTTTGCATTCACATGAATATTGAAAAAGAAGGAGTTTTGGACAAGTTTCTTTTCCTTGGTGCAAAACACTGTGCAAACCTTTGTGCAACCTCTAGAACACGATAGGAGATGTTTTCTGTCCTGGCACAGTTTCTCCTTGCGAGACATAGTGAGAAAGCTTTTTCTAAGGTGTAGGTGACAAGAGACGCTAAAAGGGACAATTTTGGAAAACGAAGCAGCACAACACTGGCATTGTGTGTGCGATTTTGCAAACTGATGGAAAACAGTACCTTACCACTCTCCTGCCTTTGCATTCACATGAATATTGAAAAAAGAAGGAGTTTTGGACAACTTTCTTTTCCTTGGTGCAAAACACTCTACAAACCTTTGTGCAACCTCTAGAACACGATAGGAGATGTTTTCTGTCCTGGCACAGTTTCTCCTTGCGAGACATAGTGAGAAAGCTTTTTCTAAGGTGTAGGTGACAAGAGACGCTAAAGGACAAAACGAAGCAGCACAACACTGGCATTGTGTGTGCATTTTGCAAACTGATGGAAAACAGTACCTTACCACTCTCCTGCCTTTTGCATTCACATGAATATTGAAAAGAAGGAGTTTTGGACAACTTTCTTTTCCTTGGTGCAAAACACTGTACAAACCTTTGTGCAACCTCTAGAACACGATAGGAGATGTTTTCTGTCCTGGTACAGTTTCTCCTTGCGAGACATAGTGAGAAAGGTTTTTCTAAGGTGTGAGGTGACAAGAGACGCTAAAGGACAATAGAACGAAGCAGCACCAACACTGGCATTGTGTGTGCATTTTGCAAACTGATGGAAAACAGTCCTTACCTAATTCTCCCGCCTTTTGCATTCACATGAATATTG
>NW_022148682.1:0-9599 GCF_901933205.1 Camarhynchus parvulus | reverse complement strand
TGTAAGGAATTAGGGAGAGGAAAAGAATAGAAAAGAGGGGGAGAAGGAGAGAGGCAGTTGTCCTTGGTTGACTAGATGATGCTTTTATCCTCAATCATCTTGTTCTGTTGATGCTGAATAAGAAGTCTTGCACCTTTAAGATTTGTTGCAGAGAGTGAAGGGGGGAAGAGAAGAAGCATGCACTTTGTTTTAGACACTGCACTCACCCCTCCACATTCCTGCTCCTGGACTGTGTTGTCTGTGGATGAACAGACAGTGGGCCAGAGCTCTCCTTTGCTTTGAGTTGGTTTTGGCTTGCTGAGGCAAGCACGTTCCCTGGGCTGTGGTTTTTGTTTCTTTTTTCCCTTTTCTTTGGACCACCTCTTGAAACCTGCTCTGGACTGAACACCCAGAAGGGCAGCGGCAGCTAGCACCTGTGGCCCACTAGGCCGGGCCTGGCCCGTGACATTTTGTCATGCTTTGACACTGGCGCAATACCAGTACCCCCATGAAAATACCTCCTCCCTGGTGTCTGCTGGGAGATGTGACCAGCAATAAGCAAAGCAAGCTTCTACTTAGAAATAGAGGAAAGAAAGCTTTCTTAACTACACTACTACTAGAAATCCAAAGAAACTCACGCAGAGAAAATGAAAACTTGACAGAAACATTTCCTCCTGGCCCCCACCACATTTCCAATACATCTATCTGCCAACTTTCAACTCTCAGTCCATCATCAGCCTGTAAATACTCCATTCTCAATCCGTCAAGAAGAGAGGAGTCCTTCTTGTGCCATGGTGACCCCTTCCTTTCTTGTCCAGTGCTCTCAGCACTGCCCATGGACCAGAGCTGCTTCTAGGCTTGTCCCTTTTTAGGCTGCTTTGTCCAGTTCCAAAAAGGGCACAGTGTCTCACTTTCGGGACACCTGTGCCCCCCAAATTTGTTTGCCCCTAGGGCGGTGGGGCACCAACACTGAACCCTCTTGGTTCTGAGGCACTGCCCACCCCGGACGCAGTCTCTGGATCACAGGAAAAATGCTCCTGTCCATCGCTATACAAAAAGAGTCCAGCAAAAAGCCACTCCATCATCTCTTCCAGCCTAAGGTTCTTGTCTATTTTTCCAGCATTTCTCACTGCTCAGACTTTCATCACTTGCCCATTTCCTTCTTCAATCCTCCACTCCATCTCCCCTCCAGGAAAGGTCAATGCTCTGCAAAGTTTTCATTGTCCAAAGAAAGGCTTAAAAGCTCCTACAAGTGGCCAGACTTTTCTCAGTGCACCCCCCTCCCTCTTCTCCGCAAGCCGGGCCATGCCGCCAGCGCGTGATATCAAATGTCAAGGTTCAAGTCCAGGCACCGGCTTCTCTCTCTCTCTCCTTCTCTGTCTTCCAGAGAGCTACTGGGCAGAGGTACTCCGCCCAGTACCTCCCGGCGCTTCTCTCTCTCTCTGTCTCTCAGGCTTCCTCCACCCTTCCATCCTCACACCAGGCCTACCTCCCATCTCTGTCCAAGGCCCACTCTACCTCAAGGCCGCGTGGCTTTCAGCTAGCAGCTGGGCAGCGGAAGGTCTGGACTCTTCACTGACCGGAACTCCAAGAGAGACTTCTCCCGCCAGAGCTCTGCTTTTAACCCCTGTGTTCTCAGAGGCGCATCCAATGCTCCAGTGGCCAAACCAGGTGCCAGTATTAAAATCTGAACAGCTATTGGTGGCCACAGCATCCCAGAAAACCCACTTCCAGTCAAAGCACATCACATTTCCAGCAGCGGAGGGACTGAGAAGAGCCTGAGTGAGCTGAACTGCAAGCCGGGGAGGGGACTTTCCAAGTTTGTCGTCTCCTTTGGAGCGACAAGGGGTTTTCTTGTTTAATATTGTTTAGGTTTGATTGTTTAAGAAACAGGTTTTTTCCACTTCTTTCCAAGGAGCTATTTTCTCCTGGACCGCTTGCGGGAGGGGCCAAATGAATCTGCTTTCCTAGAGGAGAGTCTCTGGGGCTTCACTCCAAAATTTACCCTGAACCAGGACAGGAGTTTAGCTATGAAATGTGGAGAGACTATGTCCTCATAGGCCAGCCAATCTTCCTAGTCACCTTGGGAAGATCTCCAAGTCCTGGCTAACTCAAGGATCTATTCTAGTCCATTGCTGAGGGGGGAATCAGATCTTGAAATGGCTGAGGGGGAGCAGACACAATCAAGAAGAAGAAGTCGATTGAAATTGCTGAGGGGGAAAAAGGTATTGAAGACGGCTACACACAGTTCATGTTCTCAGCAGGATAAGTCAATAGCAGCAGTGAGTGGGAGCCATTGCTTCAGGACTGCTTTCTATGGGAAACCACTCTAGGTGCAGTGAACACATCTGTAGGCAACACTTAGCAGGCATCCTGCTTCAGTCAGGCCAGCAGCCCTGCATCAGAATGACAGGGGTCTCTGTCTCAGTCCTTGGTGGGGGGGGCTTCAATCTCCGTCCCTCACGGTGGGAGCAGAGCAGATGAAGGATTTTCCATGGTGGGGCTACCAAAGGTGCCTCAGCAAGTTCATCTGGCCGAGAGGTGGGAAAATTCCTGGCCTATTGTCGCCAAGCAGGTGTAAGCATATAGGCCGCGTCGCCCTTTGGCAGGCCCTGCTGGAAGCAGTCACTGTAGACACAGCTGTGAAGAATCACTTGGCAGGCCAGAATTCTGCTCAGGGGCCTCAGGATTTTTGGCATTTATCCGCCACCGGCAGGCCAGATCTCCCATCAGGGTCTTTAGGGTCCCAATGTCTGTCCTGGGAATGGTCGTGAGGTATATGAGGGGAACCTCAGACCGTCTTTCACACGGATCAGAAATCTATTGACTGAAATGGCCAAAAAGAATGCATAACATGTAGAATTGAGGGGGAAAAAACCACCCAAACTCAAACCATTGGAGCAATATCATTCTAGAGAATGCCATGTATCTATGAAAAATACTAAAATTTCTATTTTCAAGCGCATCTACAAATCACCGTTTTGCATTTTTCTTTGTTTTGTTTTTTTCTAGAGCTCTGGCAATTATCTGTCTCTATTTTGAGCTAGTTCAGCTCATTAATCTGGTAAGAAAGCAGCTAAAAATAAACAGAAAAACCTATGGGGAACAGGATGCCATTTCAGCCATGTTGTAGGGAAGCATTAGGTCGGCCTTCTGTGTTGTAGAAATATGTCTGTCATCCATGAAAACCAATGTGTAGCGCTATCTTCTTTTGAGCTTTCTTATTGCTACTGTGTTCCTGAATGATCAAGATGGTTTCAAAGCAAACAACAGCCAGTCCTCTAAGCTACTCCCCAAACTATTGCAATGGAATAACTTGATCAGGTGAAGAGCTCGCTATGCAAAGCTGAAGATGATGTCAAGAATGCTTTGTGGTGGATGACCATTGTTTGGGATCACTTATCCCTTACCCTCCCATGTAGGTCTAGGAAAAACTGAAGTAGCCACAAGGCTTTTACAGCTGTTCTTGTCTTTTGGGATAGTAAGGACTTAGGGGAGTAAACAAAACTGTGGTGAGTTTTACTATTAATTTATCGCTGCTTCTCTCGGAATGAACTGCTTTGCATTTCAGCTTCCCCATCAGTAGAATGAGAAGAAGAATATCTTCCTTCCTGCCCAAAAGATGTTGAATTATGCCTGTGATGCCACGGACTTAAAAACGAAAACCATTGTGATTGAAAGGAAGTACTGGCATGACACAAGGTAACTGTAGTGAGCTGTGTTTCCTCCTCAGCTTCGCTGGGATAGTAGAATTTGAATGAGCAGCTCCAAAACTTGGTCTTAGCATAGTCTGGTGACATATGTCAGTAGAGCAGTGTCCTAGGGTGACTTGATGATGCTTGTATCCCCAGTCATCTGTTCTGGTGATGCTGGATATGATATTGTCTGCCTTCAAGACTGGTTCTGAGAGCAAAGGTGGGGAGAAGAAGAAGAAGCACGGAGTTTGTTATCAGAGGCTGCACTCACTCTTCTAAAAGCAACAGTGCTCCACATTCTGCGCTGCACTGCGTTGTCCGGGCACTGACGAAGCAGAACAGAGCCTTCCTTTGCTTTTCAGTTGGTTTAGCTGGCTGAGGCAGAGTTTTGCCTGGCCTGCGTTTGTTTCTTTCCCTTTTCTTGGAACTGTTCAAAGCTGCTGCGGACTGGGACCTGGGGAGCACTGAGAGCTTGTACTTTGTGGCCTATGGGGGCCTAGTCTGGGCAGCAGCCTTTCCCAGTGCTCGAGATTGATACGAGAGCGAGCATCCACAGGAGAGACTTTCAGAATTTGTTGTGTCTTCAGAGCGGCAATTGAGTTTTGTCGCCTGGTACTGTTCAGTTTTTGTGCTGGGGAGTGCTTTGCCTGTTAAATCAACAGGTTTTTTCCACTTCTCTCAGAGGAAATTTTTCCCAAACCAGTTGAGGGGAGGGGCCGTGTGGGTGGGCGTTCTGGCCGAGGCGGGGGGAGGGGGGCCTGAGACATAAACTTGAAGGAATTTTGGAATTTTAGAGGAGCTGAAGTTTTAGTTAGAGATAAGCCTTATTCGAGTTGATCAAAAGAAATAGGTAGGCCTTGATGAAGTTAAGAGTTAGTAGTTAACTATGAATTGATTGCTTGCCAACATCATGTTTGGTTAGCTGGGTTTATCATGAAGAATATAGGAACTGATCAATAGCTTGTAGGAACTGAAGACAATTGTAGGCCTCCTCTGTTCTGAAACCAATTAAAGATGGGGAATGGGAGTTCTACCAAAGGGTTCATTTGTCATATTTGCATTGGAAATGTAGAAAGTTCAGAAGGAGGAAGACTTCATTTATTTCCTCATTTTCGGACCCCTCCCCATGAAAGGGACCACCGACTGATTTTGAGGAACAAACTAGGCATGCTTAATAGCTTTTGAACTAATTATCCTAGCAAGCAGGGGATGGGATGTACTGAAATGATGAAGATGTATTTGTATTTTGGGTATTCAATACTTGTAGAGCTAAAAGGACTCTGGAATCACCTGTAAATCACAGTGTGTATTTGGGAGCTATCCTGCACGCTGCTTAGCCTTGCAATAAACATACACTGGCTAACTTTCAGCCGTTAGAGAGTCTTTGTCCGTCACAGTTGGATATCAGTACTAGAGCAATATTTTGAATCAATCACCCCTTCTTGAGGTTTGCTGCCAAATTTGCCCTAAAGCAGGACAAGCAGGACGTGCGACTTGGAGAATGCTGGAATCACTTGGGTTGGAAAAGACCTTGAAGAAGATTGAGTCTAAATGGAATTAGCAAATCCAACCATCAAGAAATGTTTTGCTGTCTGAAGAGAACATGGTTTATCGGGTCAGCTTTGCAAGTATTTGTGTCATCACAAGCACGCATGTCCAATGCATTAGATGGGTATATAACAAGAAACCCATGCAAATCAACAGAATGATTCTCAGCGTAGGATAATGGCATGTTTCATCCTTCTTCCCGACTTCTTCCAATGAGTGATTTTGATCAAGTAATGATTGGAATTGTTACTCTTTTGACGGTTCTGATGGTATTCCTGACATTTTTGGCATAGGAATGCCGAATGGGTTAATTGACCTAGTTTTTCAGAACAAGACCAAGATTGAGTATTGCTTAAACTGGAGGCAGAACTATTGAAATCCTCCAACCTCCTTCTTACTTAGTACCTAATTTCTATTACAAAATCAGTGCACAATCTTGTCCCTTAAGGTCCAGCTAGCTCAGTTGATAGCAACAGGGTGACATTAGTAGGGCTCACGTGATGCTTCACCCAGAAGCCCTAAGGGTGCAGCTCTAGCACACAGTAATTCCATGCAGTTGGACCATCCCAGTGCCGACTTGGGATCACCAGAAGAGTAGAACTAGAGAGATTGAGACGAGACCTCTCTGCAGGAAGTGGCCAGAAGAAGACAGCAGAAATCCCATCTGTGTGTGTGTACAAATAATTTCAATGCCATTTACAGGAAAAGATATTCAAATCGAGCCAGCTTTTTCTGCAGATTAGTTACAAACAATATGCATTGCATGGACAGTTTTCTAGGAGTTTGAGTGATGAATTTTCCGGAAGTTTGCCAGCAGCGCACACAATGGCAGCGCTGTGCGGCTTCCTTCTTAGCCTTTAAGAAGCTGCCACACTCTTGGTGTCCCAGAGGCGAAGAAGCAGCACCTTCATGTGCAGGGCATTGTGAGAGTCGCGCAGAGCATTGTCACCTACATGTTAGCAAAAAGCTTTCCCACTATGTCTCGCAAGGAGAAACTGTGCCAGGACAGAAAACATCTCCTATCGTGTTCTAGAGGTTGCACGGAGGTCTGCAGAGTGTTTTGCACCAAGAAAAAGAAAGTTGTACAAAACTCCTTCTATTGCCATATTCATGTGAATGCAAAAGGCAGGAGAGTGGTAAGGTACTGTTTTCTATCAGTTTGCAAGCTGCACCCACAATGCCAGTGTTGTGCTGCTTCGTTCTTCGCCTTTGGAAGAAGCCGCTCTCTCCGGCTGGAGGAAGCTTCTTCGAAGCTTGTGCCGGCGCCGTGCTCGAGCGCGGCTTCTGGAAACGCCGGGACCCTTAGCAAGCCGTATTTCGTCTTTAGCGTCTCTTGTCACCTACATCTTAGCAAAAAGCTTTCCCACTATGTCTCGCAAGGAGAAACTGTGCCAGGACAGAAAACATCTCCTATCGTGTTCTAGAGGTTGCACAAAGGTTTGCAGAGTGTTTTGCACCAAGGAAAAGAAAGTCGTCCAAAACTCCTTCTATTGCAATATTCATGTGAATGCAAAAGGCAGGAGAGTGGTAAGGTACTGTTTTCTATCAGTTTGCAAGCTGCACCCACAATGCCAGTGTTGTGCTGCTTCGTTCTTGGCCTTTAGCGTCTCTTGTCACCTACACCTTAGAAAAAGCTTTCCCACTATGTCTCGCAAGGAGAAACTGTGCCAGGACAGAAAACATCTCCTATCGTGTTCTAGAGGTTGCACAAAGGTTTGCAGAGTGTTTTGCACCAAGGAAAAGAAAGTCGTCCAAAACTCCTTCTATTGCAATATTCATGTGAATGCAAAAGGCAGGAGAGTGGTAAGGTACTGTTTTCTATCAGTTTGCAAGCTGCACCCACAATGCCAGTGTTGTGCTGCTTCGTTCTTGCCCTTTAGCGTCTCTTGTCACCTACACCTTAGAAAAAGCTTTCCCACTATGTCTCGCAAGGAGAAACTGTGCCAGGACAGAAAACATCTCCTATCGTGTTCTAGAGGTTGCACAAAGGTTTGCAGAGTGTTTTGCACCAAGGAAAAGAAAGTCGTCCAAAACTCCTTCTAGTGCAATATTCATGTGAATGCAAAAGGCAGGAGAGTGGTAAGGTACTGTTTTCTATCAGTTTGCAAGCTGCACCCACAATGCCAGTGTTGTGCTGCTTCGTTCTTGGCCTTTAGCGTCTCTTGTCACCTACACCTTAGAAAAAGCTTTCCCACTATGTCTCGCAAGGAGAAACTGTGCCAGGACAGAAAACATCTCCTATCGTGTTCTAGAGGTTGCACAAAGGTTTGCAGAGTGTTTTGCACCAAGGAAAAGAAAGTCGTCCAAAACTCCTTCTAGTGCAATATTCATGTGAATGCAAAAGGCAGGAGAGTGGTAAGGTACTGTTTTCTATCAGTTTGCAAGCTGCACCCACAATGCCAGTGTTGTGCTGCTTCGTTCTTCGCATTTGGGAAGATGCCGCTCTCTCCGGCTACCGGAGGCGAAGAAGCGCTTCTTCTAAAAATTGTGCCGCTTCTGCCGTGCGCTCCGGAGCGCGGCTTCTGCCGAAAGACGCCGGGACCGGCGCTTAGCTTCGGAGAGCTCCGTATCTTCGTCTTTAGCGTCTCTTGTCACCTACACCTTAGCAAAAAGCGTTCCCACTATGTCTCGCAAGGAGAAACTGTGCCAGGACAGAAAACATCTCCTATCGTGTTCTAGAGGTTGCACAAAGGTTTGCAGAGTGTTTTGCACCAAGGAAAAGAAAGTCGTCCAAAACTCCTTCTAGTGCAATATTCATGTGAATGCAAAAGGCAGGAGAGTGGTAAGGTACTGTTTTCTATCAGTTTGCAAGCTGCACCCACAATGCCAGTGTTGTGCTGCTTCGTTCTTGGCCTTTAGCGTCTCTTGTCACCTACACCTTAGAAAAAGCTTTCCCACTATGTCTCGCAAGGAGAAACTGTGCCAGGACAGAAAACATCTCCTATCGTGTTCTAGAGGTTGCACAAAGGTTTGCAGAGTGTTTTGCACCAAGGAAAAGAAAGTCGTCCAAAACTCCTTCTATTGCAATATTCATGTGAATGCAAAAGGCAGGAGAGTGGTAAGGTACTGTTTTCTATCAGTTTGCAAGCTGCACCCACAATGCCAGTGTTGTGCTGCTTCGTTCTTGGCCTTTAGCGTCTCTTGTCACCTACACCTTAGAAAAAGCTTTCCCACTATGTCTCGCAAGGAGAAACTGTGCCAGGACAGAAAACATCTCCTATCGTGTTCTAGAGGTTGCACAAAGGTTTGCAGAGTGTTTTGCACCAAGGAAAAGAAAGTCGTCCAAAACTCCTTCTATTGCAATATTCATGTGAATGCAAAAGGCAGGAGAGTGGTAAGGTACTGTTTTCTATCAGTTTGCAAGCTGCACCCACAATGCCAGTGTTGTGCTGCTTCGTTCTTGGCCTTTAGCGTCTCTTGTCACCTACACCTTAGAAAAAGCTTTCCCACTATGTCTCGCAAGGAGAAACTGTGCCAGGACAGAAAACATCTCCTATCGTGTTCTAGAGGTTGCACAAAGGTTTGCAGAGTGTTTTGCACCAAGGAAAAGAAAGTCGTCCAAAACTCCTTCTATTGCAATATTCATGTGAATGCAAAAGGCAGGAGAGTGGTAAGGTACTGTTTTCTATCAGTTTGCAAGCTGCACCCACAATGCCAGTGTTGTGCTGCTTCGTTCTTCGTCCTTTAGCGTCTCTTGTCACCTACACCTTAGAAAAAGCTTTCCCACTATGTCTCGCAAGGAGAAACTGTGCCAGGACAGAAAACATCTCCTATCGTGTTCTAGAGGTTGCACAAAGGTTTGCAGAGTGTTTTGCACCAAGGAAAAGAAAGTCGTCCAAAACTCCTTCTATTGCAATATTCATGTGAATGCAAAAGGCAGGAGAGTGGTAAGGTACTGTTTTCTATCAGTTTGCAAGCTGCACCCACAATGCCAGTGTTGTGCCGCTTCGTTTTTCGCCTTTGGGAAGATGCCGCTCTCTCCGCTACGAGCAAAACGCTTTTTCCCCCTCCCCTCTTTTGTCTTTGGCATCTCTTGTCACCTACACCTTAGCAAAAAGCCTTCCCACTATGTCTCGCAAGGAGAAACTGTGCCAGGACAGAAAACATCTCCTATCGTGTTCTAGAGTTTGCACAAAGGTTTGCAGAGTGTTTTGCACCAAGGAAAAGAAAGTCGTCCAAAACTCCTTCTATTGCAATATTCATGTGAATGCAAAAGGCAGGAGAGTGGTAAGGTACTGTTTTCTATCAGTTTGCAAGCTGCACCCACAATGCCAGTGTTGTGCTGCTTCGTTCTTGCCTTGGGAAGATGCGGTCTCTGGCTACGAGGCGAGCCTTTTCCGGCGTATCGTCTTTAGCGTCTCTTGTCACCTACACCTT
>NW_022148681.1:0-9653 GCF_901933205.1 Camarhynchus parvulus | reverse complement strand
TTTTTTGAGGATTTTTTGGGATTTTTTTTGGTGGGATTTTTTAGGGATTTTTTGTGATTTTTGGGATTTTGGGGGATTTTGGGGGGTTTTAGGAGGGATTTTGGGGATTTTTGGAGATTTTTTGAGGATTTTTTAGGGATTTTTGTGGATTTTTAGGGATTTTTTGGGGATTTTTTAGGGATTTTTTTTTTGAGATTTTTGGGGATTTTTTGTGGATTTTTTTTGTGGGAGTTTGTGGGGGATTTTTGGAGATTTTTGGGGGATTTTTGGTGGGATTTTTTGCGGATTTTTAGAGATTTTTTTGGGGATTTTTTAGTGATTTTTTGGGTGATTTTTGGGATGATTTTTTGGGGATTTTTGGGGGGATTTAGGCTGCTTTGGGGAGGATTTGGGGTTTGCGTGGCCCGGCTCCGAGAGAACCGCGTCGCCGGCCCCGACTGCCCCCGGCGCCGCCGGCCAGCCCGCCGCCGCTGCATGTGGGCCACGGCAGTTCAAGAGAGAACTAGTAAGGGACATTCCCCAAAACATTGGGAACAGGAATTTTTGGGTGGTTTGGGGATTTTTTGGGATTTTTGGTGGATTTTTGGGGATTTTTTGGGTGGTTTTGGGGGGACTTTTGGGATTTTTTGAGGATTTTTTAGGGTTTTTTAAGAGATTTTTGGGGATTTTATAAGGATTTTTGGGGAATTTTGGAATTTTTTTAGATTTTTAGGGATTTTTTTGGGATTTTTTAGGAATTTTTTTGAGATTTTTTGGGGATTTTTTTGGATTTTTTAGGGATTTTGGGGATTTTTTGGAAAATTTTTTGAGATTTTTTAGGGGTTTTTTAGTGATTTTTTGGGGATTTATGGGGAGGATTTGGGGTTTGCGGCGGCTCCGAGAACGCGTGCGCCGCCCCCGACTGCCCCCGCCGCGCGGCGCCGACGCATGCATGTGAGACCACCGGCAGTTCAAGAGAACTGGTAGGGACATTCCCAAAACATTGGGAATCCTGGGGGATTTTTGGGGATTTTTAGGAGGATTTTTGGTGGATTTTTTGGGGATTTTTTGGAGAATATTTAGGGGGATTTTAGGACAATAATTCACGCTATTTTTGGGGGATTTTTGGGGGGAATCTTTTGGGGGATTTTTAGGACACTATTTAGCTATTTTGGGGGGGGATTTCTGGCGGGTGATTTTTGGGGGAAATGGGTGATTTTGGGGGGATTTTTTAGCCATTTTTTGGGGAATCTTTTGGGGATTTTAGGGCAATAATTAGGGATTTTTGGGGGAAATGATGGAGGATATTGGGGGGATTTTTTAGCCATTTTTTGGGGAATCTTTTGGGGATTTTAGGGCAATATTTAGATATTTTTGGGGAAATATTGGGGATGTGGTGATTTTTGGGGGATTTTTTAAGCCATTTTTGGGGAATCTTTTTGGGGATTTTAGGGCAATAATTAAGGGATTTTTTGGGAAATGATGGAGGGTTTTGGGGGGATTTTTTGGGGGATTTCTGGCAGGTGATTTCTTTGGGGGGAAAATGATGGGTGATTTTTGGGGGATTTTTTCGCCATTTCTTGGGGAATCTTTTGGAGATCTTAGGACAACATTTAGCTATTTTTGGGGGATTTTTGGGGGAATCCTTTGGGGATCTTAGGGCACTATTTAGCTATTTTTGGGGGGATTTCTGGCAGGTGATTTTTGGGGATTTTTTGGGGATTTTTAGCCCATTTCTTGAGGAATCTTTTGGGGATCTTAGGACAACATTTAGCTATTTTTGGGGGATTTTTTTGGGAATCTTTTGGGATTTCAGGGCACTATTTAGCTATTTTTGGGGGATTTCTGGCAGGTGATTTTGGGGATTTTTGGGGATTTTTAGCCATTTCTTGAGGAATCTTTTGGGGATCTTAGGACAACATTCAGCTATTTTTGGGGGGGATTTTTTTGGGAATCTTTTGGGGATTTCAGGGCACTATTTAGCTATTTTTGGGGGGATTTCTGGCAGGTGATTTTTGGGGGATTTTTGGGGGATTTTTAGCCATTTCTTGAGGATCTTTTGGGGATCTTGGACAACATTTAGCTTTTTGGGTTTTTTTTTGGGGGTTTGGGGGGTTTTTGGGATTTTTGATGTTTGTTTTTTTTGGGTTTATTTGATTTTTGGGGATTTTTGGGGGAGTTTTGGGGCGTCCTTTGGGGACCTTAGGGCACTATTGATCTATTCTTGGGGGGGATTTTGGGGGATTTCTGGCAGGTGAGGCGGGCGCATCCTGGCGTGCAACCCAGCTCACGACTGGGCGTGTTTCAGCCACTGCCGCTGCTCAGCGTGTCGCCCGATGCCCGTGGAGTGGCGCCGCCCGGCACGTGCCCCAGCCCGTGCCACCTGCAGCGCTTGGTGTGCCACGCCTGCCTCAACTCCGCCCGGCGCCCGGCGGCGGCAGCACTCGCCTCTGGAGCCTGGCCCTCAGCGAGTGAGCTCGGGGAAAATTCCCCAGTTTTGGGCCTTTGTGGGTTTTTTTTGGTTTTTAGTTCGATTTTTTTTGTTTTTCTTTCCCCTGATTTTTCCCCGTTTTTTTTATTTTATTTTTGATTTTTTTGGATTTTATTTCCGATTTTTTTGATTTTTTCATTTTTTCATTTTTTCCATTTTTCATTTTTTTTTTTTTGATTTTTCTGATTTTTTGGATTTTTTTTCTATTTTTTCAATTTTTTTTTTTCCTGATTTTTTCCCATTTTTTTATTAATTTTATTTCGATTCTTTTCTGATTTTTTTGATTTTTATTTCGATTTTTTGGATTTTTTTTTTCCATTTTTTGGGATTTTTTCGATTTTTTTGGATTTTTTCTGATTTTTTTTAATTTTTTTTCGATTTTTTTTTGATTTTTTTTCTATTTTTTTCTGATTTTTTTTTTTTTTCGGATTTTATTTCGATTTTTTTTTCGGATTTTTTTCGATTTTTTTCGGATTTTATTTCGATTTTTTTGGATTTTTTCCGATTTTTTTCGATTTTTCGATTTTTTTTTTATTTATGATGTTTTCTGATTTTTGTAATTTTATTTCGATTTTTTTTATTTCTTTTCCTGATTTTTTCCCCATTTTTTTCAATTTTATTTCGATTCTTTTCTGATTTTTTTCTGATTTTATTTCGATTTTTTTTGGATTTTTTGATTTTTTGTGTTTTTTGTTTTTTTTGGATTTTATTTCAATTTTTTTCTGATTTTTTTTTTTTTCGGATTTTATTTCAATTTTTTTTTTGGATTTTTTCGATTGTTTTTGGATTTTTATTTCGATTTTTCAGATTTTTATTTCGATTTTTTTCGATTTTTTTCAGATTTTATTTCGATTTTTTTCGGATTTTTTTCGATTTTTTCCGGATTTTTTGGATTTTTCGATTTTTTGGGGTCTCCGATTCTGGGATTTTTTGGGTGAATTCCAGGCTATCTGGGGCTATATTTTTTAATCCGTTTAACCCTTTCCTCCCCAGTGCCTCAGCCCCAGCTTCGCCCCCCTGCGCTGCCTCGCCGGGAGCTCTTTTGGGGATTTTTGGATTTTTTGGGGATTTTTGGGGGGGTTTCTTTCAGGTTCTTTGGGGGTTTTCTGGGCAGGTTTTGGGGTTTTTTTGGGGGGAGGTTTTCTGTGTTTTTTCAGGGATGTTTTTGGGGTTTTTTAAGGACGTTTTCTGTGATTTTTGGGGCTTTTTGGGGGGATTTTTTCGGGGCTTTGGGGGTTCTTTTGTTGCGTGCTGTTCCGGGATTTTTAGGATTTTTTTGGGGTCATTTTAGAACATTTTGTGCTATTTTTTTTTGATCCATTTAACCCTTTCCTCCCCAGTGCCTCAGCCCCAGCGCCGCCCCCTGCGCGTCCCTCGCCCGGGGAGCTCTTTTGGGGATTTTTTGGGGCTTTTTTGGGGCTCTTTTTGGGGGATTTTTTGGGGGGTTTCTTTGACGTTCTTTGGGTTTTTTTGGGCAGGCTTTGGGGTTTTTTTGGGGAGGTTTTCTGGGTTTTTTTAGGGATTTTTTTGTGGGTTTTTTCAGGGTTTTTTGGGGAGGTTTTCTGGATTTTTTTAGGGATCTTTGGGGATTTTTTGTTTTTTTTTTATTTAAGGGATTTTTGGCCTCAACAATTCCGGGATTTTTGGGGGTGGGATTTTGGGATATTTTGGGTGAATTCCGGATTGTTTCAGGCCATTTTTTTGATCCGTTTAACCCTTTCCTCCCCAGTGCCTCAGCCCCAGCTTCGCCCCCCTGCGCTGCCTCGCCGGGAGCTTTTTTGGGGCTTTTTCAGGTTTTTTTAGGCATTTTTGGGCTCTACAATTCCGGGATTTTTGGGGGTGGGATTTTGGGATTTTTGGGTGAATTCGGATTGTTTCAGGCCATTTTTTGATCCGTTTAACCCTTTCCTCCCCAGTGCCTCAGCCCCAGCTTCGCCCCGCTGCGCTGCCTCGCCGGGAGCTGCGGCCGCCTCCTCCGGGGCGGGGGGGGCGCGGCGGCTTCTGGAACCTTCCGGGGCTCCCCCTCCCCCGCGCTGGGGAGGGGCCCCCCGGGCGCTGGGGGAGGGGTCCCCGAGCCGCTGCCCCCGGGTGCGCGGGGCCTCGCCAGTGCTGCGCGGAGTGCCTGCAGCGGCCCCGCGCTGGCGGTGACGCGCCCCGCGCCCGGACTAGCTGGCGGCGGCCGCTGCCTCGAGGGGGCGCAGCGGGCCCGGCACGGTGAGAATGGAAATTTGGGGATTTGGGGATTTTTGGGAATTTTTGGGAATTTTTTGGGATTTTTTCGGACGGGTTTTGGGCGGTTTCGGGGCATTTTTAGGCGAATTTTGGGGGTTTTTGGGGGGCTCAGGTGCGCTGCACCGGGCACAACGGCGGCGGCCGCTGCCTCGAGGGGGGGCTCAGCGGGCCCCGGCACGGTGAGAACGGAAATTTGGAGATTTGGGAATTTTTAGAATTTTTGGGATTTTTTCCGACGGGTTTTGGGGGTTTCGGGGCATTTTAAGGTGAATTTTGGGGTTTTTAGGGGGTTTAAAGGTGAATTTGGGGGGTTAAAGGGGGGGTTTTGGGGGGTTTTAAGTGGGGATTTGGGGAAAAATTGGGAATTTTGGGGAAAAATTTGGGGGGTTTAGAGGATTTGTGGGGAATTTTGAGGGATTTTGGGGAGGATTTGAGGGAGTTTTAGGGACGTTTTGGGGGCTCAGGTGCCGCTGCCTCGAGGGGGCTCCGGGGGCCCGGCCCCGCACCTCGGTGAATGGAAATTTAGGAAATTTGGGATTTTTTGGGATTTTTTTGGGATTTTTTCGGACGGGTTTTGGGGGTTTCGGGGCATTTTTAGGTGAATTTTTGGGTGGCTCAGGTGCACCCGAGGGGAGCACAACGGCGGCGGCTGCTGCCTCGAGGGGGGGCTCAGCGGGCCCCGGCACGGTGAGAATGGAAATTTGGGGATTTGGGGATTTTTGGGAATTTTTGGGAATTTTTGGGAAATTTTTCGGACGGGTTTTGGGGGTTTCGGGGCATTTTTAGGTGAATTTTGGGGGGGCTCAGGTGCGCGCCAAGTACTAGCGGGCGGCCGCTGCCTCGAGGGGGGGCTCAGCGGGCCCCGGCACGGTGAGAATGGAAATTTGGGGATTTTGGGATTTTTTGGGATTTTTTTGGGATTTTTTCGGACAGGTTTTGGGGGTTTCAGGGCATTTTTAGGTGAATTTTAGGGGTTTTTGGGGGGCTCAGGTGCGCCCGCGCCCGTCCTACACGGCGCCGGCCGCTGCCTTGAGGGGGCGGCCGCGCCCGGCCCGGCACTGTGAGAATGGAAATTTGGGGATTTTGGGATTTTTGGGAATTTTTGGGAATTTTTTGGGATTTTTTCGGACGGGTTTTGGGCGGTTTCGGGGCATTTTTAGGTGAATTTTGGGGTTTTTAGGGGGTTTAAAGGTGAATTTGGGGGGGTTTAAAGGGGGTTTTGGGGGGTTTAAGTGGGGATTTGGGGGAAAATGTGGGAATTTTTTGGGAAAAATTTGGGGGGTTTAGAGGATTTTGGGGAATTTTGAGGGATTTTGGGGAGGATTTGAGGGAGTTTTAGGGACGTTTTGGGGGCTCAGGTGCCGCTGCCTCGAGGGGGGGCTCAGCGGGCCCCGGCACGGTGAGAATGGAAATTTGGAGATTTGGGAATTTTTGGGAATTTTTTGGGATTTTTTCGGACAGGTTTTGGGGGTTTCGGGGCATTTTTAGGTGAATTTTGGGGGTTTTTGGGGGGCTCAGGTGCGCCCGCACCGGGCACAACGGCGGCGGCCGCTGCCTCGAGGGGGGGCTCAGCGGGCCCCGGCACGGTGAGAATGGAAATTTGGGGATTTGGGGATTTTTGGGAATTTTTGGGAATTTTTGGGAAATTTTTCGGGCTGGTTTTGGGCGGTTTGAGGGCATTTTAGGTGAATTTTGGGGGGCTCAGGGTGCCAGCACGGGGAATAACTACGGCTGCCGCTGCCTCGAGGGGGGCTCAGCGGGCCCCGGCACAGTGAGAATGGAAATTTAGGAAATTTGGGATTTTTTGGGATTTTTTTGGGATTTTTTCGGACAGGTTTTGGGCGGTTTGGGGGGCATTTTGAGGTGAATTTTAGGGGTTTTGGGGGCTCAGGGGGCCCACCACCGCGGGCACGCCCCTCGCGGGGGGCCGCTGCGCGTGGGGCTCAGCGGGCCCCGGCACGGTGAGAATGGAAATTTAGGAATTTTGGGATTTTTGGGAGTTTTTGGGAATTTTTGGGGATTTTTTCGGACGGGTTTTGGGCTAGGTTTGAAGCATTTTTAGGTGAATTTTGGGGTTTTTAGGGGTTTAAAGGTGAATTTGGGGGTTTAAGAAATGGCGGGAAAATCGCCCGAAATTCCCCCAAAATTCCTGAAATTGACCCAAAATTCCTCCGAATTCCGGCAAATTCATATAAAATTGAGGGAAATGCACCCAAAATTCGTCAAAATCGCGGGAAATTCACCCAAAACTGAGGGAAATTCGCCCGAAATTTCACAAAAAAAAAAAAATCCGCGGAATTGCCAAAAAATCCTGAGAAATTGCCCCAAAATTTAAAAAATAAATTCCCAAAAATTCAGGAAAAGGCCCAAAAAGTCCCAAAAATCCTTGGTAATGCCGCAAAATCTACAAAATTTACCAAAAAAATAATCCGGAAAAATCCTTCCAAATGCCCCCAAAAATCGCCTCAAAATCGCTGGGAAATTTTAAAAAATGTCCCCAAAGTTCCCCAAATCCCCGAAAATTTCCCTAAATCCCCAAAAAATCTTTCCGAATTCCCCCAAATCTGCTTCAGAATCGGCAATTTTGGGGCGTTTCAGGGAAATTTTTTGGGGAATTTTCAGGAATTTCTGAGATTTTGGGATTTTTTGGGAGAATTTTTTGGTTTTGAGGGGATTTTTGGGGGAAATGTTGGGGATTTTGGGGGAATTTTCAGGGATTTTTTATGGGAATTTTTTTGGGGAATTTTGGGGGAATTTTCCGAGATTTTTGGGGAATTTTAAGGCATTTTTTGGGAATTTTGGGTTTTTTTTTGTAATTTTTTTTTTAATTTTTAGAGATTTTCAGAATTTGGGGTCCCCTCCCCCCTTTTCCCCTCCCCCCCCCCGCTGTTTACCCGGACTTTGCCCCTTCCCCCCATCCCCGCCCCCCGCCCCCATAAATGGTGCGGCCCAAGGTGGGGGAGGGGAACGGAGCGGCCGCGACCAACGGTGCGTGCGGGGAGCCCAAACCCGGGGGGGGAAATCCCAAATTTTGGGGAGAAAATCCCAAATTTTGGGGTTGAAAAATTCAGATTTTGGGGTCGGAAAATTCCAAATTTTGGGGTCGAAAATTCAAAATTTTGGGGTTGAAAAATTCGAATTTTGGGGTCGAAAATTCCAAATTTTGGGGTGGAGAAAATCCAAATTTTGGGGTTGGAAAAATTCAGATTTTGGGGTTGAAAAATTCCAAATTTTGGGGTCGAAAAATTCAAATTTTGGGGTTGAAAAATCCAAATTTTGGGGTTGAAAAATTCAGATTTTGGGGTCGAAAATTCCAAATTTTGAGGAGAAAAATCCAAATTTTGGGGGTTCCTGAGGAGGTTTTGGGGAAATCCAAATTTTGGGGGGAAAATCCGATTTTGGGGGAAAAAAATCCCAATTTGGGGGGGGGGGAGGGAAATTGCAATTTTGGGGGTAAAATTCCAAATTTTGGGAGGAAAAAAATCCGAATTTTGAGTGGGAAAATTCTGGAATATTTTAGGGATAAATCCTGGAATTTTGGGGAGAAAAATCTGAATTTTGGGGGGATAAATCCTGGAATTTTATTGGGAAAATTCAGGGATTTTGGGGGGGGGAAATTTGGGAATTTTTGGGGGGAAATTCGGGGATTTTTGGGCGTTATTTTGGGATTTTGGGGGAGAAAATTCGGGAATTTTTGGGGGGATAAACCGTGGAATTTTGGGGCAGAAATCCTGGAAATTTTTAGGGGAAAATTCGGGAATTTTGAGGGTAAATTCTGGAATTCGGGGGGGAAATTCGGGGATTTTTGGGCGTGTAAATTTTGGAATTTTGAGGATAAATCCTGGAATATTTTGGCGATAAATCCTGCGATTTTTGGGGGAAAATTCTGGATTTTTGGGGGAGAAAAAATCAGGAATTTTTGGGGCAAAATTCGGGAATTTTTGGGGGAGGAAAATCGTGGAATTTTGGGGTGAAATACTGGAATTTTTGGGGGGGAAAATTCGGGAATTGTTGGGGGTAAATTCTGGATTTTTCAGGGATGAAATCCTGGGATTTTGGGGGAAAAAATCTGGATTTTTTGGGGGGGTAAAATCAGGAATTTTGGGGGGAAAATTCGGGAATTTTTGGGATGAAAATTCTGGGATTTTTGGGGGTGAAATGCCGGGATTTTTGGGGTAAATCTGGGACTGTTTTGGGGTGAAAAGTGGCAATTTTGGGGTCCCCAGGACGCAGCATGGCCCGGGCCCCCCCCGGGCTGATGGGGGCGCTGCTGCTGCTGCTGCTGCTGAGCTCGGGTGAGACCCCCCCCAATTTTGGGGAGACCCCCCACAATTCTGGGGTCGTTTCTCCCAGTTTTGGGGAGATCCTGAGCCCCCCAAATCCCCCTAAAAATCCCCAAAAATCCCCCCCAAAACCTCCCTAAATCTGCCCCAAATCCCCCCAAAATCTCACCCCCCACCCCAAATCCCTCTCCAAACCCCCCCCAAATTCCTCCAAAGCCCAAAATCCCCCCCAAAAATCACCCTAAATCCCCCCAAATTCCACCCAAAAAAACCCCACATCCCCTCCCCCCACAATTTTCCCCCAAATCCCGTCCCAAATCCCCCCCCCAAAAAAATCCGTAATCACCCCAAAATCCCGCCCAAATCTCATTCCAAAATTCCCATAAAATTCGCCCAAATCCCCCTGAAATCTCCCCCAAAAATCCCAAATCTCCCCAAAATCTCAAATCCCCCCCAATCTCCCCAAAAGAATCCCAAATCCCCCCCAAATCCCTCCTTAATTCCCCCAAATCTCCCCAAAATCCCCCCAAAATCCCAAATCCCCCCAAAAAACCACCAAAATCTCCCCAAATCTCCCCTCAAAAATCCCAAACCCCCCTCCCGATCCCTCCCCAAACCCCAAAAATCGCCCCCAAAATCCCCCCAAAAACCCCAAAATCTCAACCCCG
>NW_022148680.1:0-9773 GCF_901933205.1 Camarhynchus parvulus | reverse complement strand
GGTGGATTTTTGGAGATTTTTATGGATTTTTAGTGTATTTTTTGGGGGATTTTTGCCAATTTTTGGAGGGAATTTGTGGATTTTTTGTGGGATTTTTTTGGTTTTTTTAGGATTTGATTGGGGATTTTGGGGGATTTTTGGGGTTGATTTGGGGATTTGGGGATTTTTTTAGATTTTTTGGGAATTTGTGGATTTTTTGCCGGATTTTTTTTGGTTTTTTTAGGATTTGATTGGAGATTTTGGGGGGTTTTTTTGGCGTTGGGATTTGGGATTTGGGGATTTTTGGAGATTTTTTGGGGATTATTTGGTCGATTTTTTGGGGTATTTTGGGGGGGAATTTTTGTGAATTTTTGGGGGAATTTGTGGATTTTTTGTGGGATTTTTTTGCTTTTTTAGGATTTGATTGGGGATTTTGGGGGATTTTTTGGGGGGATTTTGGACCCCAAAATTAACGGGATCCCCCCAAATTTGGGTTTTCTCAGATCATCCAGCAGCTGCGGAGCCTGGCCCGTTTTTCGGGGGCGGGTACCAGGGCGGAATTTGGGAATTTGGGGAATTTGGGGAATTTGGGGAATTTGGGGAATTTTGGGGAATTTTGGGGAATTTGGGAATTTGGGATCAAGGGTCCCATTTGGGGTCGGGATTTGGGATTTTGGGGGGATTTTTTGAGATTTTTTGGGGAATTTTTGGGTGGAATTTGGGGATTTTTTGTGGGATTTTTTGGTTTTTTTAGGATTTGATTGGGGATTTTTGGGGAGATTTTTTGGGGGGATTTTGGACCCCAAAATTAACGGGATCCCCCCCAAATTTGGGTTTTCTCAGATCATCCAGCAGCTGCCGAGCCTGTTCCCGTTTTTCGGGGGGTACCAGGGCGGGAATTTGGGGAATTTGGGGAATTTGGGAATTTGGGGGAATTTCGGGGAATTTTGGGGAATTTGGGAATTTGGGATCAAGGGTCCCATTTGGGGTCGGGATTTGGGATTTTGGGGGATTTTTTGAGATTTTTTGGGGGATTATTTGGGGGATTTTTGGGGGATTTTTGGGGAGAATTTGGGGATTTTTTGTGGGATTTTTGGTTTTTTAGGATTTGATTGGGGATTTTTGGGGGGATTTTTGGGGGGATTTTGGACCCCAAAATTAACGGGTTCCCCCCCAAATTTGGGTTTTCTCAGATCATCCAGCAGCTGCGGAGCCTGTTCCCGTTTTTCGGGGGCGGGTACCAGGGCTGGAAGGATTCCGTGCGCCACAACCTCTCCTCCAACCCCTGCTTCGCCAAGGTTTGGGATTTTGGGGTTTTTTTGGGGTTTTTTGGGGTTTTTTTGGGGGGGGTTTGGGGGTTTTGGGGGGGGGAAGGGGGGATTTGAGGTGGGGGGTTGGATTTGGGGTTGTCATTTGGATTTGGGGTCACAATTTGGGGCTTTTGGGGTCTGAATTTGGGGGTTTTGGGGGTCACATTTAGGGATTTTTGGGGTCACAATTAGGGGATTTTTGGGGTCTCGATTTGGGGGTTTTGGGGGTCACATACAGGGGATTTTGGGGGTCTCAGTTTGGGGAATTTGGGGTCTCAATTTTGGGGTTTTGGGGTCCTGATTTAGGGCATTTTTGGGCTCTTGATTTAGGGATTTTTGGGTCACATTTAGGGAATTTTTGGGGTCCTGATTTGGGGCTTTTGGGGTCACAGCATGGGGATATGGGGGTCTGAAATGGGGCAGTTTTGGGGTCACAATTTTGGGATTTTGGGGTCTGAATTTGGGGGTTTTGGGGTCCTGATTTGGGGGTTTTGGGGTCACAGAGGATTTTTGGGGTCTGAATTTTGGCATTTTGGGGTTCCCAAATTGGGGGTTTTGGGGTCACATTCTTGTGGTTTGGGGTGACATGTAGGGGATTTTGGGGTCTTGATTTGGGGGATTCAGGGTCAGAATTTGGGGGTTTTGGGGTCACATTTAGGGGATTTTTGGGGTCTCAGTTTGGGGGTTTTGGGGTCTCAATTTTGGGGTTTTGGGGGTCACATTTAGGGATTTTTGGGGTCCTGATTTGGGGCTTTTGGGGGTCACAGCATGGGATAGGGGGTCTGAAATGGGGCGGTTTTGGGGTCACAATTTTGGGATTTTTGGGTCTGAATTTGGGGGTTTTGGGGTCACGTTTAGAGGATTTTGGGGTCTGAATTTTGGCATTTTGGGGTTCTCAAATTGGGGGCTTTGGGGTCACAATTTGGGGTTTTGGGGTCACATTCTTGTGTTTTGGGGTGACATTTAGGGGATTTTGGGGTCTTGATTTGGGGGATTCAGTGTCAGAATTTGGAGGTTTTGGGGTTCTGATTTGGGGGTTTGGGGTCACAATTAGGGGATTTTTGGGGTCCTGATTTGGGGGTTTTGAGGTCACATTTAGGGATTTTTGGGGTCTCAGTTTGGGGGTTTTGGGGTCACATTTAGGGGATTTTTGGGTCACAATTTGGGGATTTTTGGGTCATATTTAGGGGGTTTTTGGGGTCACAATTAGGGGAATTTTGGGGTCTTGATTTGGGGGTTTTGGGGTCTCATTTAGGGGATTTTTGGGGTCTCGATTTGGGGGTTTTGGGGTCACATACAGGGGATTTTGGGGGTCTCAGTTTGGGGAATTTGGGGTCTCAATTTTGGGGTTTTGGGGTCCTGATTTAGGGCATTTTTGGGCTCTTGATTTAGGGATTTTTGGGTCACATTTAGGGGATTTTTGGGGTCCTGATTTGGGGCTTTTGGGGTCACAGCATGGGGATATGGGGGTCTGAAATGGGGCAGTTTTGGGGTCACAATTTTGGGATTTTGGGGTCTGAATTTGGGGGTTTTGGGGTCCTGATTTGGGGGTTTTGGGGTCACAGCATGGGGATATGGGGGTCTGAAATGGGGCAGTTTTGGGGTCACAATTTGGGGCTTTTGGGGTCTGAATTTGGGGGTTTTGGGGTTCCCAAATTGGGGGTTTTGGGGTCACAATTTGGGGATTTTGGAGTCTTGATTTGGGGGATTCAGCGTCAGAATTTGGGGGTTTTGGGTTTCTGATTTGGGCGTTTTGGGGTCACATTTAGGGATTTGGGGAATTCTGGGATTTGGGGTCTGGGATTTGAGGTTTGGGATTTGGGGTCACATTTAGGGGATTTTTGGGGTTCATGTTTGGGGGTTTTTGGGTTCTGATTTTGGGGTTTTGAGGTCCCATTGTTGTGGGGTTTTGGGTCACATTTAGGGGATTTTTTCTGTCATGATTTGGGGGTTTGGGGCCCCATTTAGGGATTTTGGGGGTTTTGATTTGGGGGATTTTGGGGTCCTGAATTGGGGTTTTGGGGTCACATTTAGGGAATTTTTGGGCTCACATTTAGGGATTTTGGGGGGTCCTGAATTGGGGTTTTGGGGTCACATTTAGGGGATTTTTTGGGGTCTTGATTTGGGGTTTTGCGGTCACATTTGGGGGATTTTTTGGGGTCTCATTCTTGTGAGGTTTGGAGTTTGAATTTTGGGGTCACAATTTGGGGTTTTGTGGTCACATTCTTGTGTTTTGGGGTCACATGTAGGGGATTTTGGGGTCTTGATTTGGGGATTTCAGGGTCAGAATTTGGGGATTTTGGGGTTGTGATTTGGAGGATTTTGGGATCTGAATTTGGGATTTTGAGGTCACATTTAGGGGATTTTTGGGGTCCTGATTTGGGGGTTTGGGGTCACATTTAGGGGATTTTTGGGGTCACAATTTGGGGATTTTGGGGTCCTGGTTTTGGGGGTTTTGGGGTCACATTTAGGGGATTTTGGGGTCCCATTCTTGTGAGGTTTGGGGTCTGAATTTTGGGGATTTGGGGTTCTCAAATTGGGGGCTTTGGGGTCACAATTTGGGGTTTTGGGGTCACATTCTTGTGTTTTGGGGTGACATGTAGGGGATTTTGGGGTCTTGATTTGGGGGATTCAGCGTCAGAATTTGGGGGTTTTGGGGTTCTGATTTGGGGGGTTTGGGGTCACATTTAGGGGATTTTTGGGGTCTCAGTTTGGGGGTTTTGGGGTCACATTTAGGGGATTTTTGGGTCACAATTTGGGGATTTTTGGGTCATATTTAGGGGGTTTTGGGGTCACAATTAGGGGATTTTGGGGGTCTTCATTTGGGGTTTTGGGGTCACATACAGGGATTTTTGGGGGTCTCAGTTTGGGGGATTTGGGGGTCCTGATTTGGGGGTTTTGGGGTCACATTTAGGGATTTTTGGGGTCTTGATTTGGGGGTTTTGGGGTCACATTTCCGGGCTTTTTGGGTCATATTTAGGGGATTTTTGGGGTCACATTTGGGGGATTTTGGGGGTCCTGATTTGGGGATTTTAGGGTCACATTTAGGGGATTTTGGGGTCCCATTCGTGTGAGGTTTGAGGTCTGAAGTTTGGAGATTTGGGGTCCTAAATTGGGAGTTTTGGGGTCACAATTTGGGGTTTTGGGGTCACATTCTTGTGGTTTGGGGTGACATTTAGGGGATTTTGGGGTCTTGATTTGGGGGATTCAGCGTCAGAATTTGGGGGTTTTGGGGTTCTGATTTGGGGGTTTGGGGTCACATTTAGGGGATTTTTGGGGTCTCAGTTTGGGGGTTTTGGGGTCTCAATTTTGGGGGTTTTGGGGTCACAATTTTGGGATTTTGGGGTCTGAATTTGGGGGTTTTGGGGTCCTGATTTGGAGGTTTTGGGGTCACAGAGGATTTTAGGGGTCTGAGTTTTGGCATTTTGGAGTTCCCAAATTGGGGGTTTTGGGGTAACAATTTGGGGTTTTGGGGTCACATTTTGTGTTTTGGGGTGACATGTAGGAGATTTTGGGGTCTTGATCTGGGGGATTCAGCGTCAGAATTTGGGGGTTTTGGGGTCACATTTAGGGATTTTTGGGGTCTCAGTTTGGGGGTTTTGGGGTCTCAATTTTGGGGATTTTTGGGGTCACATTTAGGGGATTTTTGGGGTCCTGATTTGGGGCTTTTGGGGTCACAGCATGGGGATATGGGGTCTGAAATGGGGCGGTTTTGGGGTCACAATTTTGGGATTTTTGGGTCTGAATTTGGGGGTTTTGGGGTCACGTTTAGAGGATTTTGGGGTCTGAATTTTGGCATTTTGGGGTTCCCAAATTGGGAGTTTTGGGGTCACAATTTGGGGTTTTGGGGTCACATTCTTGTGTTTTGGGGTGACATTTAGGGGATTTTGGGGTCTTGATTTGGGGGATTCAGCATCAGAATTTGGGGGTTTTGGGGTTCTGATTTGGGGGTTTTGGGGTCACATTTAGGGGATTTTTGGGGTTCATGTTTGGGGGTTTTGGGGTCACAGGGGATTTTTGGGTCACAATTTGGGGATTTTTGGGTCATATTTAGGGGGTTTTTGGGGTCACAATTAGGGGAATTTTGGGGTCTTGATTTGGGGGTTTTGGGGTCACATACAGGGGATTTTTGGGGGTCTCAGTTTGGGGAATTTGGGGTCTCAGTTGTGGGGTTTTGGGGTCATATTTAGGGCATTTTTGGGCTCTTGATTTAGGGATTTTGGGGTCACATTTAGGGGATTTTGGGGTCCTGATTTGGGGCTTTTGGGGTCACAGCATGGGGATATGGGGGTCTGAATTTGGGGCAGTTTTGGGGTCACAATTTAGGGCTTTTGGGGTTTGAATTTGGGGGTTTTGGGGTTCCCAAATTGAGGGTTTTGGGGTCACATTCTTGTGTTTTGGGGTCACAATTTGGGGATTTTGGAGTCTTGATTTGGGGGATTCAGCGTCAGAATTTGGGGGTTTTGGGTTTCTGATTTGGGCCTTTTGGGGTCACATTTAGGGGATTTGGGGGAATTCTGGGATTTGGGGTCTGGGATTTGAGGTTTGGGATTTGGGGTCACATTTAGGGGATTTTTGGGGTTCATGTTTGGGGGTTTTGGGGTTCTGATTTTGGGGTTTTGAGGTCCCATTGTTGTGGGGTTTTGGGTCACATTTAGGGGATTTTTTCTGTCATGATTTGGGGGTTTGGGGTCCCATTTAGGGGATTTTGGGGTTTTGATTTGGTGGATTTTGGGGTCCTGATTTGGGAGTTTTGGGGTCCCATTCTTGTAAGGTTTGAGGTCACATTTAGGGGATTTTGGGGTCCTGATTTGGGGGTTTTGGGGTCCCATTTAGGGGATTTTTGGGCTCACATTTAGGGGATTTTGGGGGTCCTGAATTGGGGTTTTGGGGTCACATTTAGGGGATTTTTTGGGGTCTTGATTTGGGGTTTTGCGGTCACATTTGGGGGATTTTTTGGGGTCTCATTCTTATGAGGTTTGGAGTTTGAATTTTGGGGTCACAATTTGGGGTTTTGGGGTCACATTCTTGTGTTTTGGGGTCACATGTAGGGGATTTTGGGGTCTTGATTTGGGGATTTCAGGGTCAGAATTTGGGGGTTTTGGGGTCACATTTAGGGGATTTTTGGGGTCTCAGTTTGGGGGTTTTGGGGTCTCAATTTTGGGGTTTTGGGGTCACATTTAGGGGATTTTTGGGGTCCTGATTTGGGGCTTTTGGGGTCACAGCATGGGGATAGGGGGTCTGAAATGGGGCGGTTTTGGGGTCACAATTTTGGGATTTTTGGGTCTGAATTTGGGGGTTTTGGGGTCACGTTTAGAGGATTTTGGGGTCTGAATTTTGGCATTTTGGGGTTCTCAATTTGGGAGTTTTGGGGTCACAATTTGGGGTTTTGGGGTCACATTCTTGTGTTTTGGGGTGACATTTAGGGGATTTTGGGGTCTTGATTTGGGGGATTCAGCATCAGAATTTGGGGGTTTTGGGGTTCTGATTTGGGGGTTTGGGGTCACATTTAGGGGATTTGGGGGAATTCTGGGATTTGGGGTCTGGGATTTGAGGTTTGGGATTTGGGGTCACATTTAGGGGATTTTTGGGGTTCATGTTTGGGGGTTTTGGGGTTCTGATTTTGGGGTTTTGAGGTCCCATTGTTGTGGGGTTTTGGGTCACATTTAGGGGATTTTTTCGGTCATGATTTGGGGGTTTGGGGTCCCATTTAGGGGATTTTGGGGTTTTGATTTGGGGATTTTGAGGTCCTGATTTGGGGGTTTTGGGGTCCCATTTAGGGGATTTTTGGGCTCACATTTAGGGGATTTTGGGGGTCCTGAATTGGGGTTTTGGGGTCACATTTAGGGGATTTTTTGGGGTCTTGATTTGGGGTTTTGCGGTCACATTTGGGGGATTTTTTGGGGTCTCATTCTTGTGAGGTTTGGAGTTTGAATTTTGGGGTCACAATTTGGGGTTTTGGGGTCACATTCTTGTGTTTTGGGGTCACATGTAGGGGATTTTGGGGTCTTGATTTGGGGATTTCAGGGTCAGAATTTGGGGATTTTGGGGTTGTGATTTGGAGGATTTTGGGATCTGAATTTGGGATTTTGAGGTCACATTTAGGGGATTTTTGGGGTCCTGATTTGGGGGTTTTGAGGTCACATTTAGGGGATTTTTGGGGTCACAATTTGGGGGATTTTGGGGTCCTGATTTGGGGGTTTTGGGGTCACATTTAGGGGATTTTTGGGGTCCCAATTTGGGTGGTTTGGGGTCTCAATTTGGGGGGTCTGGGGTCTTGATTTGGACACTTTGGGGTCCTGGTTTTGGGGGTTTTGGGGTCTCATTTAGGGAATTTTTGGGGTCCTGATTTAGGGGCTTTTGGGGTCCCAATTTGGGGGTTTTGGGGTCTGAATTTGGGGGTTTTGGGGTCTGAATTTGGGGGTTTTGGGGTCGCAATTTGGACATTTTTGGGGCCACATTTAGGGCATTTTTGGGGTCCTGATTTGGGGATTTTGGGATATTTTGGAGTCCCATTCTTGTGGGGTTTGGGGTCACAATTTATGGGATTTTTGGGGTCCTGATCTGGAGATTTTGGGGTTCCATTTTTGTGGGGCTTTGGGTCAAATTTAGGGGATTTTTTTGGGACATGATTTGGGGATTTTGGGGTCTCGTTTCGGGGATTTTGGGGTCCTGATTTGGAGGTTTTGGGGTCACATTTAGGGGATTTTTGGGGTTCATGTTTGGGGGTTTTTGGGTTCTGATTTTAGGGTTTTGAGGTCCCATTCTTGTGGGGTTTTGGGTCAAATTTAGGGGATTTTTTCGGTCATGATTTGGGGGTTTGGGGTCCCATTTAGGGGATTTTGGGGTCCTGTTCTTGTGGGATTTGGGGTCCCATTTAGGGGATTTTTGGGGTTTTGATTTGGGGATTTTGGGGTCCTGATTTGGGGGTTTTGGGGTCCCATTCTTGTGAGGTTTGAGGTCACATTTAGGGGATTTTTGGCGTCTTGATTTGGGGATTTTTGGGTCACAAATTTGGGGGTTTTGGGGTCGCATTTAGGGGATTTGGGGGTCCCATTCTTGTGAGGTTTGGGGTCTGAATTTTGGGGTTTTGGGGTCACAATTTGGGGTTTTGGGGTCCCAATTTAGGGGATTTGAGGTCTGAATTTGGAGATTTTTGGGGTCCCCTTTCCCAGAATTTTCGGGTCCCAGTTTGGGGGTTTTGGGGTCCTGATTTAGGGGATTTTTGTGGTCACATTTCGGGGATTTTGGGGTGCCGACTTTTAGGGGTTTTGGGGTTTCTCATTTTTAGGGGGGACTTTGGGCTTTCTCATGGGAGTTTTTGGGGTTTCTCCCGGGTTTTTGGCATTTTTAGGGTTTCTCGTGGGGTTTTGGGGCCTTTTTGGGGTTTCTTGTGGGGTTTTTTAAAGGATTTTTGGTTCTCCCACCCCATAATTTTCTCAGGGGGTTTTTTGGCTTTTTTAGGGTTTCTCATGGGGATTTTTGGAGCTTTTTTTAGGGTTTCTCACGGGGTTTTTTGGGGTTTTTTATGGGGTTTTTTGGTGTTTTTAGGGTTTCTCACGGGATTTTTTATGGTTTCTAATGGGGTTTCTTTGATGTTTATTCCTGGTTTCTCTTGGGGTTTTTTGGGCTTTCTCATGGGAGTTTTTGGGGTTTCTCCCGGGGTTTTTTGGCATTTTTAGGGTTTCTCACGGGGTTTTTGGGGTTTCTAATGGGTTTTTTGGCATTTTTAGGGTTTCTAATGGGTTTTTTTGGCTTTTTTAGGGTTTCTCACGGGGTTTTTGGGGTTTCTAATGTTTTTTTGGCATTTTTAGGGTTTCTCCTGCAGTATTTTTTAGGATTTTTGGTTTTCCCACCCCATAATTTTCTCATGGGGTTTTTTGGCTTTTTAGGGTTTCCAATGGGGTTTTTTTGGTGTTTACTCCAGGTTTCTCTTGGGCTTTTTTAGGGTTTCTCACGGGGTTTTTGGGGTTTCCAATGGGGATTTTTTGCCATTTTTTGGGTTTCCAATGGGTTTTTTTGGCATTTTTAGAGTTTCTCCTGGGGCTTTTTGGGGTTTCTCATGGGGATTTTTTTGAGGGTTTTTTAGGGTTTCTCATGGGGATTTTTTGGTGTTTACTCCAGGTTTCTCTTGGGCTTTTTTAGGGTTTCTTAAGGGGATTTTTTGGGGTTTCTCATGGGGTTTTTGGGGTTTCCAATGGGGATTTTTGCCATTTTTTGGGTTTCCCATGCGGATTTTTGCCAGTTTTAGGGTTTCTCATGGGGTTTTTTGGGGTTTCCAATGGGAATTTTTGGCATTTTTAGAGTTTCTTCTGGGGTTTTTGGGGTTTCTCATGGGGATTTTTGGCATTTTTAGGGTTTCTCATGGGTTTTTTTAGGGTTACTTTAGGGGATTTTCATGGTTTCTAATGGGGTTTGTTTGAGGTTTTTTAGAATTTCTTGTGGGGATTTTTTGGCATTTTTAGGGTTTCTCATGGGGTTTCT
>NW_022148679.1:0-9970 GCF_901933205.1 Camarhynchus parvulus | reverse complement strand
ACCATTTTGCTTTTTTTTTTTTTTTTCCTAAAGCTCTGGCACTTATCTGTCTTTTTTTTGAGCTAGTTCAGCTCATTAATCTGGTAAGAAAGCAGCTAAAAATAAACAGAAAAACCTATGGGGAACAGGATGCCACTTCAGCCATGTTGTAGGGAAGCATTAGGTCGGCCTTCTGTGTTGTAGAAATATGTCTGTCATACATGAAAACCAATGTGTAGCGCTATCTTCTTTTGAGCTTTCTTGTTGCTACTGTGTTCCTGAATGATCAAGATGGTTTCAAAGCAAAAACAGCCAGCCCTCTAAGCTACTCCCCAAACTATTGCAATGGAATAACTTAATCAGGTGAAGAGCTTGCTATGCAAAGCTGAAGATGATGTCAAGAATGCTTTGTGGTGGATGACCATTGTTTGGGATCACTTATCCCTTACCCTCCCATGTAGGTCCAGGAAAAACTTAAGTAGCCACAAGGCTTTTACAGCTGTTCTTGTCTTTTGGGATAGTAAGGACTTAGGGTAGTAAACAGAACTGTGGTGAGTTTTACTATTAGCTTGATCACTGCTTCACTCGGAACGAACTGCTTTGCATTTCAGCTTCCCCATCAGTAGAATGAGAAGAAGAATATCTTCCTTCCTGCCCAAAAGATGTTGAATTATGCCTGTGATGTTACGGACTTAAAAACTAAAACCATTGTGATTGAAAGGAAGAACTGGCATGCCACAAGGTAACTGTAGTGAGCTGTCTTTCCTCCTCAGCTTCACTGGGATAGTAGAATTTGAATGAGCAGCTCCAAAACTTTGTCTTAACATAGTCTGGTGGCATATGTCAGTAGAGCAGTGTCCTAGGGTGACTTGATGATGCTTGTATCCCCAGCCATCTGTTCTGGTAATGCTGGATATGATATTGTCTGCCTTCAAGACTGCTTCTGAGAGCAAAGATGGGGAGAAGAAGAAGCACGGAGTTTGTTAGCAGAGGCTGCACTCACTCTTCTAAAAGCAACAGTGCTCCACATTCCGTGCTGCACTGTGTTGTCCGGGCACTGACAAAGCAGAATAGAGCCTTTCTCTGCTTTTCAGTTGGTTTAGCTGGGTGAGGCAGAGTTTTGCCTGGACTGCGTTTGTTTCTCTCCCTTTTCTTGGAACTGTTCAAAGCTGCTGCGGACTGGGACCTGGGGAGCACTGAGAGCTTGCACTTTGTGGGCTATAGGGGCCTAGTCTGGGCAGCAGCCTTTCCCAGTGCTGCAGGGATTGATAAGAGAGCGAGCATCCACAGGAGAGACTTTCAGAATTTGTTGTCTCTTCAGAGCGGTGATTGAGTTGTGTCGTCTGGTACTGTTCAGTTTTTATGCTGGGGAGTGCTTTGCCTGTTAAAGAAACAGGTTTTTTCCACTTCTCTCAGAGGAAATTTTTCCCAAAGCAGTTGAGGGGAGGGGCTGTGTGGGTGGGCGTTCTGGATGGGGGGAAGGGGGGGAAGGGGGGCCTGAGACATAAACTTGAAGGAATTTTGGAATTTTAGAGGAGCTGAGGTTTTACTTCAAGATAAGCCTTATTCGAGTTGATCAAAAGAAATAGGTAGGCCTTGATGAAGTTAAGAGTTAGTAGTTAACTGAGAATTGATTGCTTGCCAACATCATGTTTGGTTCGCTGGGTTTATCATGAAGAATATAGAAACTGATCAATAGCTTTTAGGAACGGAAGACAATTGTAGGCCTTCTCTGTTCTGAAACCAATTAAAGATGGGGAATGGGAGTTCTGCCAATGGGTTCATTTGTCATATTTGCATTGGAAATGTAGAAAGTTCAGAAGGAGGAAGACTTCATTTATTTCCTCATTTTCGGACCCCTCCCCATGAAAGGGACCACCGACTGATTTTGAGGAACAAACTACGCATGCTTAATAGCTTTTGAACTAAATACCATACCAAGTGGGGAATGGGATGTACCTAAATGATAAAGATGTATTTGTATTTTGGGTATTCAATACTTGTAGAGCTAAAAGGACTCTGGAATCACCTGTAAATCAGTGTGTGTATTTGGGAGCTATCCTGCACGCTGCCTGGCCTTGCAATAAACATACACCTGCTTACTTTCAACTGTTAGAGAGTCTTTGTCCGTCACAGTTGGATATCAGTACTAGACCAATATTTTCAATCAATCACCCCTTCTTGAGGTTTGCTGCCAAATTTGCCCTAAAGCAGGACAAGCAGGATGTGCGACTTCGAGAATGCTGGAATCACTTGGGTTGGAAAAGACCTTGAAGAAGATTGAGTCTAAATGGAATTAGCAAATCCAACCATCAAGAAATGTTTTGCTGTCTGAAGAGAATGTGGTTTATCTGGTCAGCTTTGCAAGTATTTGTGTCATCACAAGCACGCATGTCCAATGCATTAGATGGCTATAGAAGAAGAAACCTGTGCAAATCAACAGAATGATTCCAACCAACAGCGTAGGATAATGGCATGTTTCATCCTTCTTCCCAACTTCTTCCAATGAATTCTTTTGATCAAGTAATGATTGGAATTGTTACTCTTTTGATGGTTCTTACTGTATTCCTGACATTTTTGGCATAGGAATGCCAAATGGGTTAATACACCTGGTTTTTCAGATAAAGACCAAGATTTAGTGTTGCTTAAGCTGGAGGCAGAACTATTGAAATCCTCCAACCTCCTTCTTACTAAACGTCTCTATTATAAAATCAGTGCACAATCTTGTCCCTTAAGGTCCAGCTAGCTCAGTTGATAGCAACAGGCTGACATGAGCAGGGCTCACGTGATGCTTCACCCAGAAGCCCTAAGGGTGCAGCTCTAGCACACAGTAATTCCATGCAGTTAAACCATCCCAGGGCTGACTTTGGATCACCAGAAGAGTAGAACCAGAGAGATTTAAATGAGACCTCTCTGCAGGAAGTGGCCAGAAGAAGACAGCAGAAATCCCATCTGTGTGTTTGTACAAATAATTTCAATGCCATTTACAGGAAAAGATCTTAAAATCGAGCCAGAATTTTCTGCAGATTACTTAGCAACTATATGCATTACATGGACAGTTTTCTAGGAGTTTGAGTTATGAATTTTCTGGGAGTTTGAAAGCAGAGCACACAATGCCAGCATTGTACGGATTGCTTCTTAGCCTTCCTAAAGCTGCCACATTGTCTGTGTCCCAGAGGCGAAGAAGCGGTTCCTTCAGGTGTAGGGCATGGTGAGGGTCGCGCAGAGCATTGTCACCTACATGTTAGCAAAAAGTTTCCCACTATGTCTCGCAAGGAGGAAGTGTGCCAGGACAGAAAACATCTCCCATCGTGTTCTGGAGGTTGCACGGACGTTTGCAGAGTGTTTCGCACGAAGCAAAAAGAAGCTGTCCAAAACTCCTTCTATTGCAATTTTAATGTGAATGGAAAAGGCAGAAGAGTGGAAAGGTACTGTTTTCTATCAGTTTGCAAGCTGCACACACAATGCCAGTGTTGTGCCGCTTGGTTCTTCGACTTTGGGAAGAGCGGCCTCTCTCTGTCACCTACACCGTAGAAAAGCGCTTTCTTTCACTATGTCTCGCAAGGAGAAACTGTGCCAGGACAGAAAACATCTCCTATCGTGTTCTAGAGGTTGCACAAAGCGTTTGCAGAGTGTTTTGCACCAAGGAAAAGAAAGTTGTCCAAAACTCCTTCTATTTCAATATTCATGTGAATGCAAAAGGCAGGAGAGTGGTAAGGTACTGTTTTCCATCAGTTTGCAAACTGCACCCACAATGCCAGTGTTGTGCTGCTTTTTGCCCTTTAGCGTCTCTTGTCACCTACACCTTAGAAAAAGCTTTCCCACTATGTCTCGCAAGGAGAAACTGTGCCAGGACAGAAAACATCTCCTATCGTGTTCTAGAGGTTGCACAAAGGTTTGCAGAGTGTTTTGCACCAAGGAAAAGAAAGTCGTCCAAAACTCCTTCTATTGCAATATTCATGTGAATGCAAAAGGCAGGAGAGTGGTAAGGTACTGTTTTCTATCAGTTTGCAAACTGCACACACAATGCCAGTGTTGTGCTGCTTCTTCTTCGCCTTTGGGAAGATGCGCTTTAGAGCGACTGTCGTTTAGCGTCTCTTGTCACCTACACCTTAGCAAAAAGCTTTCCCACTATGTCTCGCAAGGAGAAACTGTGCCAGGACAGAAAACATCTCCTATTGTGTTCTAGAGGTTGCACAAAGGTTTGCAGAGTGTTTTGCACCAAGGAAAAGAAAGTCGTCCAAAACTCCTTCTATTGCAATATTCATGTGAATGCAAAAGGCAGGAGAGTGGTAAGGTACTGTTTTCTATCAGTTTGCAAGCTGCACACACAATGCCAGTGTTGTGCTGCTTCGTTCTTCGCCTTTGGGAAGATGCCGCCTCTCGGCTACCGAGGTGAAGAAGCGGCTTTTCGCTGCCGGCGCTCGAGCGCTTCGCACGCGTTAGTGAGGCTGTATTTCGCTTTAGCGTCTCTTGTCACCTACACCTTAGCAAAAAGCTTTCCCACTATGTCTCACAAGGAGAAACTGTGCCAGGACAGAAAACATCTCCTATCGTGTTCTAGAGGTTGCACAAAGGTTTGCAGAGTGTTTTGCACCAAGGAAAAGAAAGTTGTCCAAAACTCCTTCTATTGCAATATTCATGTGAATGCAAAAGGCAGGAGAGTGGTAAGGTACTGTTTTCTATCAGTTTGCAAACTGCACCCACAATGCCAGTGTTGTGCTGCTTCGTTCTTGGCCTTTAGCGTCTCTTGTCACCTACACCTTAGAAAAAGCTTTCCCACTATGTCTCGCAAGGAGAAACTGTGCCAGGACAGAAAACATCTCCTATCGTGTTCTAGAGGTTGCACAAAGGTTTGCAGAGTGTTTTGCACCAAGGAAAAGAAAGTTGTCCAAAACTCCTTCTATTTCAATATTCATGTGAATGCAAAAGGCAGGAGAGTGGTAAGGTACTGTTTTCCATCAGTTTGCAAACTGCACCCACAATGCCAGTGTTGTGCTGCTTCGTTCTTGGCCTTTAGCGTCTCTTTGTCACCTACACCTTAGAAAAAGCTTTCCCACTATGTCTCGCAAGGAGAAACTGTGCCAGGACAGAAAACATCTCCTATCGTGTTCTAGAGGTTGCACAAAGGTTTGCAGAGTGTTTTGCACCAAGGAAAAGAAAGTCGTCCAAAACTCCTTCTATTGCAATATTCATGTGAATGCAAAAGGCAGGAGAGCGGTAAGGTACTGTTTTCTATCAGTTTGCAAGCTGCACCCACAATGCCAGTGTTGTGCTGCTTCGTTCTTGCGCCTTTGGTCACCTACACCTTAGAAAAAGCTCTCCCACTATGTCTCGCAAGGAGAAACTGTGCCAGGACAGAAAACATCTCCTATCGTGTTCTAGAGGTTGCACAAAGGTTTGCAGAGTGTTTTGCACCAAGGAAAAGCTGCTACTATTGCAATATTCATGTGAATGCAAAAGGCAGGAGAGTGGTAAGGTACTGTATTCCATGTTTGCAAACTGACCCTGCCAGTCTTCCTCTTTAGCGTCTCTTGTCACCTACACCTTAGAAAAAGCTTTCCCACTATGTCTCGCAAGGAGAAACTGTGCCAGGACAGAAAACATCTCCTATCGTGTTCTAGAGGTTGCACAAAGGTTTGCAGAGTGTTTTGCACCAAGGAAAAGAAAGTCGTCCAAAACTCCTTCTATTGCAATATTCATGTGAATGCAAAAGGCAGGAGAGTGGTAAGGTACTGTTTTCTATCAGTTTGCAAGCTGCACACACAATGCCAGTGTTGTGCTGCTTCGTTTTTTCGCCTTTGAAGAAGCCGCTCTCTCGCCTACCGAGTCCTAGTAGCGGCTTCATTTCAGAGTTTTCACTCTGTCCACTTCTTTCAAGCAGTTCTGGTACTGTTTTCATCGTTTGGAACCGCCCTTAGTCCAGTGTTGTGTATCTTCGTCCTTTAGCGTCTCTTGTCACCTACACCTTAGAAAAAGCTTTCCCACTATGTCTCGCAAGGAGAAACTGTGCCAGGACAGAAAAAATCTCCTATCGTGTTCTAGAGGTTGCACAAAGGTTTGCAGAGTGTTTTGCACCAAGGAAAAGAAAGTTGTCCAAAACTCCTTCTATTGCAATATTCATGTGAATGCAAAAGGCAGGAGAGTGGTAAGGTACTGTTTTCCATCAGTTTGCAAACTGCACCCACAATGCCAGTGTTGTGCTGCTTCGTTCTTGGCCTTTAGCGTCTCTTGTCACCTACACCTTAGAAAAAGCTTTCCCACTATGTCTCGCCGAAGGAGAAACTGTGCCAGGACAGAAAACATCTCCTATCGTGTTCTAGAGGTTGCACAAAGGTTTGCAGAGTGTTTTGCACCAAGGAAAAGAAAGTCGTCCAAAACTCCTTCTATTTCAATATTCATGTGAATGCAAAAGGCAGGAGAGTGGTAAGGTACTGTTTTCTATCAGTTTGCAAGCTGCACACACAATGCCAGTGTTGTGCTGCTTCGTTCTTGGCCTTTTAGCGTCTCTTTGTCACCTACACCTTAGAAAAAGCTTTCCCACTATGTCTCGCAAGGAGAAACTGTGCCAGGACAGAAAACATCTCCTATCGTGTTCTAGAGGTTGCACAAAGGTTTGCAGAGTGTTTTGCACCAAGGAAAAGAAAGTCGTCCAAAACTCCTTCTATTGCAATATTCATGTGAATGCAAAAGGCAGGAGAGTGGTAAGGTACTGTTTTCTATCAGTTTGCAAACTGCACCCACAATGCCAGTGTTGTGCTGCTTCGTTCTTGGCCTTTAGCGTCTCTTGTCACCTACACCTTAGAAAAAGCTTTCCCACTATGTCTCGCAAGGAGAAACTGTGCCAGGACAGAAAACATCTCCTATCGTGTTCTAGAGGTTGCACAAAGGTTTGCAGAGTGTTTTGCACCAAGGAAAAGAAAGTTGTCCAAAACTCCTTCTATTGCAATATTCATGTGAATGCAAAAGGCAGGAGAGTGGTAAGGTACTGTTTTCTATCAGTTTGCAAACTGCACCTACAATGCCAGTGTTGTGCTGCTTCGTTCTTGGCCTTTAGCGTCTCTTGTCACCTACACCTTAGAAAAAGCTTTCTCACTATGTCTCGCAAGGAGAAACTGTGCCAGGACAGAAAACATCTCCTATCGTGTTCTAGAGGTTGCACAAAGGTTTGCAGAGTGTTTTGCACCAAGGAAAAGAAAGTCGTCCAAAACTTCTTCTATTGCAATATTCATGTGAATGCAAAAGGCAGGAGAGTGGTAAGGTACTGTTTTCCATCAGTTTGCAAACTGCACCTACAATGCCAGTGTTGTGCTGCTTCGTTCTTGGCCTTTAGCGTCTCTTGTCACCTACACCTTAGAAAAAGCTTTCCCACTATGTCTCGCAAGGAGAAACTGTGCCAGGACAGAAAACATCTCCTATCGTGTTCTAGAGGTTGCACAAAGGTTTGCAGAGTGTTTTGCACCAAGGAAAAGAAAGTCGTCCAAAACTCCTTCTATTGCAATATTCATGTGAATGCAAAAGGCAGGAGAGTGGTAAGGTACTGTTTTCTATCAGTTTGCAAACTGCACACACAATGCCAGTGTTGTGCTGCTTCTTCAGCAGCTCTCTTGTCACCTTCGGAAGAAAAGCTTTCTCACTATGTCTCCCAAGGAGAAACTGTGCCAGGACAGAAAACATCTCCTATCGTGTTCTAGAGGTTGCACAATGCCGCTTTGCAGAGTGTTTTCACCAAGGAAAAGAAATGTCAAAACTCCTTCTATTTCAATATTCATGTGAATGCAAAAGCAGGAGAGTGGTAAGGTACTGTTTTCTATCGTTTGCAACATATACAATGCCAGTGTTGTGCTGCTTCGTTCTTGGCCTTTAGCGTCTCTTGTCACCTACACCTTAGAAAAAGCTTTCCCACTATGTCTCGCAAGGAGAAACTGTGCCAGGACAGAAAACATCTCCTATCGTGTTCTAGAGGTTGCACAAAGGTTTGCAGAGTGTTTTGCACCAAGGAAAAGAAAGTTGTCCAAAACTCCTTCTATTGCAATATTCATGTGAATGCAAAAGGCAGGAGAGTGGTAAGGTACTGTTTTCCATCAGTTTGCAAACTGCACCCACAATGCCAGTGTTGTGCTGTTTCGTTCTTGGCCTTTAGCGCCTCTTTGTCACCTACACCTTAGAAAAAGCTTTCTCACTATGTCTCGCAAGGAGAAACTGTGCCAGGACAGAAAACATCTCCTATCGTGTTCTAGAGGTTGCACAAAGGTTTGCAGAGTGTTTTGCACCAAGGAAAAGAAAGTCGTCCAAAACTCCTTCTATTGCAATATTCATGTGAATGCAAAAGGCAGGAGAGTGGTAAGGTACTGTTTTCTATCAGTTTGCAAGCTGCACACACAATGCCAGTGTTGTGCTGCTTCCTTCGCTTTAGCTTAGCCTTTAGCGTCTCTTGTCACCTACACCTTAGAAAAAGCTTTCCCACTATGTCTCGCAAGGAGAAACTGTGCCAGGACAGAAAACATCTCCTATCGTGTTCTAGAGGTTGCACAAAGGTTTGCAGAGTGTTTTGCACCAAGGAAAAGAAAGTCGTCCAAAACTCCTTCTATTGCAATATTCATGTGAATGCAAAAGGCAGGAGAGTGGTAAGGTACTGTTTTCCATCAGTTTGCAAACTGCACCTACAATGCCAGTGTTGTGCTGCTTCGTTCTTGGCTCTTTAGGCGTCTCTTGTCACCTACACCTTAGAAAAAGCTTTCCCACTATGTCTCGCAAGGAGAAACTGTGCCAGGACAGAAAACATCTCCTATCGTGTTCTAGAGGTTGCACAAAGGTTTGCAGAGTGTTTTGCACCAAGGAAAAGAAAGTCGTCCAAAACTCCTTCTATTACAATTTTCATGTGAATGCAAAAGGCAGGAGAGTGGTAAGGTACTGTTTTCTATCAGTTTGCAAACTGCACCTACAATGCCAGTGTTGTGCTGCTTCGTTCTTGGCCTTTAGCGTCTCTTGTCACCTACACCTTAGAAAAAGCTTTCTCACTATGTCTCGCAAGGAGAAACTGTGCCAGGACAGAAAACATCTCCTATCGTGTTCTAGAGGTTGCACAAAGGTTTGCAGAGTGTTTTGCACCAAGGAAAAGAAAGTTGTCCAAAACTTCTTCTATTGCAATATTCATGTGAATGCAAAAGGCAGGAGAGTGGTAAGGTACTGTTTTCCATCAGTTTGCAAACTGCACCTACAATGCCAGTGTTGTGCTGCTTCGTTCTTGGCCTTTAGCGTCTCTTGTCACCTACACCTTAGAAAAAGCTTTCCCACTATGTCTCGCAAGGAGAAACTGTGCCAGGACAGAAAACATCTCCTATCGTGTTCTAGAGGTTGCACAAAGGTTTGCAGAGTGTTTTGCACCAAGGAAAAGAAAGTCGTCCAAAACTCCTTCTATTGCAATATTCATGTGAATGCAAAAGGCAGGAGAGTGGTAAGGTACTGTTTTCTATCAGTTTGCAAACTGCACACACAATGCCAGTGTTGTGCTGTTTCGTTCTTGGCCTTTAGCGTCTCTTGTCACCTACACCTTAGAAAAAGCCTTTCCCACTATGTCTCGCAAGGAGAAACTGTGCCAGGACAGAAAACATCTCCTATCGTGTTCTAGAGGTTGCACAAAGGTTTGCAGAGTGTTTTGCACCAGGAAAATAATGCTGTCCAAAACTCCTTCTATTTCAATATTCATGTGAATGCAAAAGGCAGGAGAGTGGTAAGGTACTGTTTTCTATCTGTTTGCAAGCTGCACACACAATGCCAGTGTTGTGCTGCTTGGTTCTTCGCCTTTAAGCGTCTCTTTGTCACCTACAACTTAGAAAAAGCTTTCCCACTATGTCTCGCAAGGAGAAACTGTGCCAGGACAGAAAACATCTCCTATCGTGTTCTAGAGGTTGCACAAAGGTTTGCAGAGTGTTTTGCACCAAGGAAAAGAAAGTTGTCCAAAACTTCTTCTATTGCAATATTCATGTGA
>NW_022148678.1:0-10000 GCF_901933205.1 Camarhynchus parvulus | reverse complement strand
AGGTTCCCACAGCCCCAGCCAGGGACCCGCTCCCAAGGCTGTTGCCATGGCCACCAGGGCTGGCACCAGCTGGGATGCTCGGTTTCCACGGGCCGGGCTTCAGGAATGGGATTCCCCAATTTCCTGCTCCCGCTAAAACCGCGCTGCCCTCGCTGCCCTCCCGCCTCCCATGGAAAGCACAAAAGGCAAAGATCCCGGGCTGGGATAAGAACAATTTATTGGGAATAGCAATGAGATAAGGAACAAAGGGAACAGAAACAATATTGATAACAGAAGGGATAAATAAAACTGTTTACAGGAAAAACTACAACACAACTCACTGGGTCTTCCTGGCCACAATTTCCCCTGCCTGGAAAGGACACCCTTCTCCTCAGGGGAGAGAGAGAGAGAGTCCCTTTCCTGCCCCTGGCAATGACCTGAGGTGGGAGTGAATGTAATGACAGGGCCATGGCCAGACCCTCATGTTCTTCAATGCCACATCATGTCATTGGCAGGGGCAGGAAAAGGGACAGGTGTCTTCCTAGCATGGATCACAGGGAAAATGGATCACCAGGGCTCTTCTCAACGTGGGACTTCTAATGCTGAAAGAAGCTGGAGCTGGGCATGAAGCTCTTCCTGCAGTTTGGGCATTTGCAGAACTTCCCTTACTGGTGACTCCATTGGTGTCTGGTCAAGTCTGAGCTCATGGGTGAAGCTCTTCCCATACTGTGGGACACTTGTAGGGCCTCTCCCCAGTGTGGATGTGCCGGTGCCTGATGAGGGGGAATTTGCTTGAAGCCCTTCCCGCAGTCAGGGCAGCGGAAGGGCCTCTCATCCGTGTGAATCCGCTCATGCAGGAGGAGATTTGAGCTGGTCTGAAACCTCTTCTCAATTGGGGCACTGTAGGGCCTCTCCCAGTGTGGATGCATTGGTGGATGATGAGGTGGATTTTTCTTGAAGCCCTTCCCACACTCAGGGCAGTGGAAGGGCCTCTCCTCTGTGTGATTTCCCTGGTGCTGGAGGAGATGGGAGCTGGTCTGAAACCTCTTCTGACACTGGGGACACTTGTAGGGCCTCTCCCCAGTGTGGATGCATTGGTGGGTGATAAGGGTGGAGCTGCAGCTGAAGCCCTTCCAACATTCTACACACTCGTAGGGCCATTCCCCAGTGTGGATCATCTGGTGGCGGATCAGGGCGCTGCTCTGCCTGAAGCTCTTCCCACACTCCAAGCACTTGTGGGGCTTCTCCCCATCATGAAGCTGCTCCTGGGCCACCAGCTCTGAGCTCTGGCTGAAGCTCTGTCCACCTTCCTGGCTCAGGGTGGGTCTTTCCTCCTCAGAGCCCCCTGGGCTGGGTTTGGAGCCCCTCCTCCTGTGGGATCTCTGGGGATTTTCTTCCCTGTTGGATTCCGTGTACCATGTAGACACTCAAAGCTGCCTCTTCCACGAGGTTCTGCTGTGGAGATTTGTCCTCCCTGGTCTCCATCCTCAGCTCCTTGTCTGGGGGAGGAAGGACAAGGAGAGGATGGGATTTGCCTCCGTGCCAGAGGGAAGGGGAAGGAGATCCCCCCAGTGCATCCCCAGCAGGACGGGGTTGGCAGCAGGGTTGTCCTGCAGCCGGGGGCCGTGCTGGGCTGGGAGATGGAGCAGGAGAGAGGGGGAAAGGGGCACTGACTTCCTCCTCACCTGCCTGGGTGTCCCAGGGCTCCTTCCTCTTCCTTGCAGCCTCCTCCTCCATCGAATCAAGATTTGGGAATGGGAAATCCTGTTTTGGGGACGAAACAAAGGGAAGAGTACATTGAGTTTTGTACTGGTTTGAAGGCAAACCTGGGGGAGAGTCTAAGTCAGAATTACAATTTAATAAGAAAATGAAGATCAAGGCAATGATACAGAAACACTGCCTTAAACTGACAGAGTCAGGATATAACCTGACACCCTGTTGGTCAGGGTGCTGGCAGCAGTCCCATTAAATGGTGGCTGCAGTCCTGTTGGAGTGATGAACGTGATTCTGTCAAAGCAGTGATCCTGTAGAAGGGTCTGGTCTTCCTCTGAAGGTCCAGTGGTGGTTCTGGAGCTCTTGTCCTCTGGGAATCCAGCAGGCAAGCTGCTCCTGGTGTTGCAAGGCTCAGCTTATATCCAGGTAGGAATGCTTGGATCCTCCCCCTGGGCGGAGCATCCCACAATGGGATGATGGAATTTGATCAGTCCTGCAGTGACACTCAATGGCCCATTCCCAGAAGATATCTCCCCTGGAGGGCGTTATCAGGGCTGAGTCATGGAAGAGATAAAGAACACTGCCCCACCTGTTGATAGCAGTTGATGAAGATGGGGATTGAAAACATGCATTTGGTTCCATCTTCCATTGCAACCTGAAACAGTGGGGTAATCCCTGCTCAGGGGGTGAACACCACCCCCCTTACCCAAACTGGCTCAGGTGTAAAACCCCCACCCTGGGAAGGCCACACACACAGGGGACAATGTCACACTTGCCCTGCCCCAGGGGAGGTCTCTGTCCCTGTCACTCCCTTGCTGTCCCCCCTTTTCTCTTTCTTTCCATCTCTCTCTCCACCTCACATTTACTGTTCAATAAAATCCACTTTGGATTTGGTCTCGTTAGCACCTTAACTGGGGCAGAGGCATCTCTCTAACAATTTTCTTAACCAGATTGTGACATTATTTTGGCACAGTGAGTTCAGGGCACTGTTCTCTGACCCCAAGTGCCTTTGACAACAGCATGGTTCCCTCCTCTGAGGAGGTTGTGGTTCTTTCTGGAGTAACTCTTGGAAACTTGGAAACAGTCCCTCCTTCCTCCTGGAGAATTTATTGGAAAACTGATAGGGAAAATGGCTGTTGTGGGTGGCCAGTGAAAAAGAAAATATTTTGTTGTCCTTCCTTGAAAAGTTTGTTAAAATCACTGGAGGAAAGGGAGCAAATGTTACCAGCGAGACTGACAAGGTTCATTCACCCCACGGTGAGGAACACAAGGCTGCTGAAAGTCCCACAAGAAGCCCAGCTCAAGTAGCTAAATTCCCAAATAACTCCTGAATTCCCAGGCTTCGGTCTTTGCCAAATGTGAGAATCATTATTCTCTTCATCCCTGTCACCTTTGTGACAGCTACACAGAGCTTCCACTTCCTTTTAATAATCTCTATTGGGCCAAATTTCCACTTTCTTTTTATCGGAACCTGCCAGCAGCTGAGCTGGAGCTGTGCAGGAACCAATGAATCTTGGAATTGCCACATCACTGCTTGTATTGTCAGTTTATTCATGTTTGGGATTTCTTTGCGCTTTCATCACAAGTTACTTGTGGGAAGAGCAAATATTCTTCAAAGTGATTTATGCAGAGTCAAGTTTGATTTCTGCCAAGTTTATTTTGTCCAGTGCCCAGGGGATGCTCAAGGGGTCTCTGTGCCTCTCACCCTGGGGATGCTTGGGAGGGGCTTGGGGGGGGTTGTTTCCCTGTCCCTGTCTACCCCAGGCCATTCCCCAGGGGTGTCCCTGTCCCTGTCACCCCAGGCCATTCCCCAGGGGTGTCCCTGTCCCTGTCACCCCAGGCCATTCCCCAGGCCATTCCCCAGGTCGTCCCTGTCCCCTCACCCCAGGCCATTCCCCAGGGGGTCTCCATCATTCTCACCCAGGCAATGCCTGGGGGGTCTCCCTCCCTCTCACCCCTGTGCCAGGGGGTGCTCGGGGCAGTCTCTCTGTCCCTCTCAGCCCAGGGGATGCTCGGGGGTCTCTGTCCCCTCGCCCTGGGGGATGCTCGGGGGGTCTCCATCCCTCTGGCCTCAGGCAATGCCTGTGCAGGGCTGGGCACCAGGGGCTCTGTGTCCCTCTCACCGCTGAGGCTGCTCGGGGCTGGGGGGGCTCTCCGACCTTCTCAGCCCTGGGGAGGCCGGGGGGGTCTCTGTCCCTCTCAGCCCTGCTGTGACCCCACCCAAACATCATCGGGCTCAGAGGGACAGAGACACCCCCAAACCCCCAGAAGGGCTGAACCTGGGATTTGCTTTGGGGCTGAGGATTTAGGAAGGGGCTGGAATTGGGGCTGGGCTTGGAGTTGGGGCTGAGATTTGGATTAGAGCTGGGATTGGGGTTAAGGCTGGACATGGGATTGGCTTTAGGGCTGGGGTTGGGATTGGGTCTGGGGCCAGACGAGTCTGGCACTGGGATGGGATTAAATACAGAACTGTGAGTGTGTCTAAACATGGAGTGAGATTGAGACCAGGATCAGGGTCAGGTTTGGGACTGAGCTCACCCAGAGTGGGACAGGGGGGATGTCACGGTGGGAAGGTTTGGGGAAAATCCTGGTTTGGGGAAAAACAAGGTGTGAATCCCTTGGGTTGGGGATTCCTCCCACCAACGTCCATTTCTAGAAGTCACCTGATGTCCAAAAATCAAGAGTGAATAAAAAAAGCCACCAGGAGTTTCCCATTTCCAGTCTCATCCCTCTGGGGTTCTGGTGTTCCCCCATCTCAGGGCTGCTGGGGATCCCATGGGTCCTGGGGATCCCCCCTCCCCAGGGTCCTGCTTAGGGATTCTGGGGTATATTGGGGTCTCAGGGTCCCCCTCTCCAGCCTCCCCCCAATCCAGCTACTTGGGGTTCCCCCTTCTTTCCACCACCCTGTCCTGGTTTAGGGCAGATTTGGTTGAAAACCTCCAAAAGGAGTTTCCTCTAGAATGCAGATTCAGCAGCCCCACCCTCAGCCAGTTCGGAAAAATATTTCCTTGGAGAAAAGTGGAAAAAACTGTTATTTAACAGGCAAAGCATTTACCAGCACAAAAAAATTGAACAATATTAAGCAATAAAACCTCCTGCTGCTCCAAAATAGATGACAAACTCAGAAAGTCCCTCCTTGGGTTGTAGCTCTGCACACTCAGTGTCTTATCAGTCTCTTATCAGTCTCTTATCAGTCTCTTATCAGTCTCTTATCAGTCCCTCCAAAGCTGGAAATGCCGCAGCCCAGGCTCGGCCAGGTGGGCCACAGGTGGGAGCTGCCGGTGGTGTTCTGGGTGTTCAGTGCAGAGCAGGTTTAAACAGCTCCAAAGAAAAACAAAAACCACAGTCCAGGGAACTTCTCTGCCTCAGTGAGCTAAAAACTAACTAAAAGCAAAGGAGAGCTCTGTCCTGCTGTCTGTCTGTCCATCCAGGAGCCGGAATGTGGAGGAGTGAGTGCAGTGTCTGAAAACAAACTGCAGCTTCTTCCTCCTCCCCTTCGCTCTCAGAACCGGCCTTAAAGGTGCAGAACTCATTTCTGGGCTAAACGGACCGATGGGGTACGAGCATCATGAAGTCACCCCAGGACACGGCCCTGTCAGGGTCAGGGGGTCCCGTCCCCGCCTCATCTCCGGGCTGCCGGGGGTCCCCCAGCTCCGCTATCGCCCCTTCCCCTCTCCCCGCCCCGGGGGTCCCCCGTTCCACAGCCCCGGCTCTCACGGGGATCCCCAAAACCAATGTCCCGCCCCGTCGGTACCGGGCCATCCCCACGTGGAGCCCCCGGGACCCTCCCGAGGGGCGATCGCGGCTCCTCTGCCCCCGAAAAAGCTCCTCTGAGGGAGCCCGGAGATATCCGGGGCTCGAGTCCGGGATCTGCCGGCTCCGAACACTCTCCAAAAAAATCCTCCCGGAGAGCCCTGGCTGGAGTTATTGGGGAATTTAGCTACTTGAGCTGGGCTTCTTGTGGGACTTTTAAGCCTTGTGTTCCTCAGCTTGGAGAAAATGAACTTTATCAGTCACGCTGATATCATTTGCTCCCTCTCCTCCAGTGATTTTAACAAACTTTTCAAGGAAGGACAACAAAATATTTTCTTTTACACTGGCCACCCACAACAGCCATTTTCCTCATCAGTTCTCCCATAAGTTACCCAGGAGGAAGGAGGGACAGTGTCCAAGTTTCCAAGAGTTCTTCCAGAAAAAACAGCAGCCTCCTCAGAGGGAACCATGATGTTGTCAAAGGCACTTGGGGTCAGACAACAGTGCCCTGAACTCACTGTGCCAAAATAATGTCACTGTCTGGTTAGGGGAAATGTTAAAGAGATGCCTCTGCCCCAATTAAGGTGCTAATGTGACGAAATCCATAGTGGATTTTATTGAACAGTAAATTTGAGGTAGAGAGAGAGATGGAAAGAAAGAGAAAAGGGGGAGAGCAAGGGAGTGACAGGGACAGAGACCTCCCCTGGGGCAGGGCAAGTGTGACATTGTCCCCTGTGTGTGTGGCCTTCCCAGGGTGGGGGTTTTACACCTGAGCCAGTTTGGGTAAGGGGGGTGGTGTTCACCCCCCGAGCAGGGATTACCCCACTGTTTCAGGTTGCAATGCAAGATGGAACCAAATGCATGTTTTCAATCCCCATCTTCATCAACTGCTATCAACAGGTGGGGCAGTGTTCTTTATCTCTTCCATGCCTCAGCCCTGATAACGCCCTCCAGGGGAGATATCTTCTGGGAATGGGCCATTGAGTGTCACTGCAGGACTGATCAAATTCCATCATCCCATTGTGGGATGCTCCGCCCAGGGGGAGGATCCAAGCATTCCTACCTGGATATAAGCTGAGCCTTGCAACACCAGGAGCAGCTTGCCTGCTGGATTCCCAGAGGACAAGAGCTCCAGAACCACCACTGGACCTTCAGAGGAAGACCAGACCCTTCTACAGGATCACTGCTTGGACAGAATCACGTTCATCACTCCAACAGGACTGCAGCCACCATTTAATGGGACTGCTGCCAGCACCCTGACCAACAGGGTGTCAGGTTATATCCTGACTCTGTCAGTTTAAGGCAGTGTTTCTGTATCATTGCCTTGATCTTCATTTTCTTATTAAATTGTAATTCTGACTTAGACTTCCCCCCAGGTTTGCCTTCAAACCAGTACAAAAGACAATGTGCCTTCCCAGAAGAGTTTCCCATTCCCAAATCTTGATTGATGGAGGAGGATCAAAAGAACAATTCTCTCTCTCCACCCACACAGCCTTTATGCACCCTTTGTTTTCCTCCCAGAAGAGGATTTCCCATTCCCAAATCTTGATTGGATGGAGGAGGAGGCTGCGACGAAGAGGAAGGAGCCCTGGGACACCCAGGCAGGTGAGGAGGAAGTCAGTGCCCCTTTCCCCCTCTCTCCTGCTCCATCTCCCAGCCCAGCACGGCCCCCGGCTGCAGGACAACCCTGCTGCCAACCCCGTCCTGCTGGGGATGCACTGGGGGGATCTCCTTCCCCTTCCCTCTGGCACGGAGGCAAATCCCATCCTCTCCTTGCCCCTCCTCCCCCAGACAAGGAGCTGAGGATGGAGACCAGGGAGGAAAAATCCCCATGGCAGAACCTCGTGGAAGAGGCTGTTTTGAGCGGCTCCATGGCACAGGAATGCAAGGGAGAAGAAAATCCCCAGACATTCCACAGAAGGAGGGGCTCGAAACCCAGCCCAGGGTGCTCTGAGGAGGAAAGACCCACCCTGAGCCAGGAAGGTGGACAGAGCTTCAGCCAGAGCTCAGAGCTGGTGGCCCAGGAACAGCTTCATGATGGGGAGAAGCCCCACAAGTGCTTGGAGTGTGGGAAGTGCTTCAGCAGGAGTAACAACCTGATCCGCCACCAGATGATCCACACTGGGGAATGGGCCTACGAGTGTGGGGAGTGTGGGAAGGGCTTCAGCTGCAGCTCAGAACTCATCACCCACCAACGCATCCACACTGGGGAGAAGCCCTACGAGTGTCCCCAGTGTCAGAAGAGGTTTCACGCCAGCTCCAGTCTCCGCCTTCACGAGCGAATTCACTCAGAGGAGAGGCCCTTCCGCTGCCCTGACTGTGGGAAGGGCTTCAAGCAGAAATCCCACCTGATCAGGCACAAGCTCATCCACACTGGGGAGAGGCCCCATGAGTGCCCCAGTTGTCAGAAGAGGTTTCAGACCCGCTTCCATCTCCTCCAGCACCAGCGGAGTCACACGGATGAGAGGCCCTTCCTCTGCTCCGACTGCGGGAAGGCCTTCAAGGACAACTTCACCCTCATCATCCACCAGCGCATCCACACTGGGGAGAGGCCCTACGAGTGTCCCCAGTGTGGCAAGAGCTTCACCAGCAGCTCTGACTTGAGCAGACACCAACGCACCCACCAGTAAGGGAAGCCCTGCAAGTGCCCCAACTGCAGGAACAGCTTCATGTACCGCTCCAGCTTCTTTCCCCATTGGAAGGTCCATATTGGGAAGAGCCCTGGGGATCCATTTTCCCTGTGATCCATGCTGGGAAGACACCTGTCCCATTTCCTGCCCTTGTCAGTGACATGATATAGGATGGAAGAAAATGCGGGTCTGGTCATGACTGTGACATTACATTCACTCCCACCTCAGGTCATTGCCAGGGGCAGGAAAGGGACTCTCTCTCTCCCCCTGAGGAGAAGGTTGTCTTTTCCAGGCAGGGGGAAATTGTGTCTGGGAAGAGCCAGTGAGTTGTGTTGTAATTTTCCCTATAAACAGTTTTTTTTATCCCTTCTGTTATCAATATTGTTTCTGTTCCTGTTTGTTCCTTATCTCGTTGCTGTTCCCAATAAATTGTTCTTATCCCAGCCCGGGATCTTTGCCTTTTGTGCTTTCCATGGGAGGCGGGAGGGCAGCGAGGGCAGCGCGGTTTTAGCGGGAGCAGGAAATTGGGGAATCCCATTCCTGAAGCCCGGCCCGTGGAAACCGAGCATCCCAGCTGGTGCCAGCCCTGGTGGCCATGGCAACAGCCTTGGGAGCGGGTCCCTGGCTGGGGCTGTGGGAACCTCTTCCCTCTGGTGCCCAGGGACAGGAGTGGAGGGAACGGCTGCAGCTGAGTCGGGGCAGGCTCAGCTTGGATGTCAGGAAAAGGTTTTTGCCCAGAGGCTGCTGGGGCCCTGCCCAGGCTCCCCAGGGAAGGCTCCCAGCTCCAGGGCTCTCTGAGCTCCAGCAGCGTTTGGACAGCGCTGCCAGGCCCAGGCTGGCATTGTTGGGCTGTCCTGTGCAGGGCCAGCAGTTGGACTGGAGGATCCTGATGGGTCCCTCCCAGCTCAGCCAATTCTGTGCTTCTGGGATCCCATGAGCCTGGGGATGGGGCTGCCAATGGTTGCCATGGCAACGGGCTCTGGCTGCAGGCCTGAGCTGGTGTCCATGGCAACCACCCCTGGCATGGGGTCTCCATGGAGCTGCCGAGGGACTGAGCATAGCAACAGGGGGCTGGTGATGGTTGCCATGGAAACTGACCATAGCAACAGGGGCTGGTGATGGTTGCCATGGAAACTGACCATAGCAACAGGGGCTGGTGATGGTTGCCATGGAAACTGACCATAGCAACAGGGGCTGTGATGGTTGCCTGAAACTACCATACAAAGATTAGGATCAGATTTGTCACAGGCCCTCAGAGGGGTTCCATGGGGACTTTCCAAGAGTCTCCAGGCTGTTCCAGAGCTGGAATGTCACAGGCACAGACAGGGGCTCCATGGAGACCTCCCAGGGCTTTCTGGGCATGGTAAAGAGCCCTGTGGTCAGAGGCAGTCACAGCCATTCCATGGTGACATCCCAGGGCACCTTGGGCTGCAAAGGCACCGATCTGTCACAGGCACTCACGGGGGCTCCACGGTGACATCCCAGGAGTGCCCAGGCTGCCAAAGAGCCGGGATGTGCCAGACACTCACAGGGGTTCCTGTCATGGGCACAGTGGGAGCTTCAGGCAAAAGCTTTGTTTCTTTATTGGAGAAACTCCTGCTGAGACATGAGGTGGAGAAATTACACCCAGCAGCCACCATGGATCCTCAAACCCCTGCGGGACCCCTAGACTTCTAAAATTCCTTCTAAGAGAGGAAGGTGTGGGCAGCACGATCCAATCCCAGCCCCAGACTTTGTCAAAGGTGTAAAAGATTGGACAGGTGGAATTGAACCTTAAACCAATTTGTCCCACAGGATTAATAATAGGAATACCAGATAAATTTATATAAATACAGCTCTGATTGATTCTGATCATGATTAGACAGAAAGATCTTAACCAGAGTTATTTACTCCACAGTACAGGAGCTATAACAATTATTAGAATA